>NC_133515.1:113400000-113485000 GCF_049354715.1 Callithrix jacchus
TCTCCATGTGTCAATGCAATTCTTCTTTTCCGTCTGAAGTTTGACCTCCTGTCTGTGTGCTAATGCTCCCCAATGTTTCTTGTTTCAGCTATCTGTACAAGAATGAGATCCAGTCAATTGACAGGCAAGCGTTTAAGGGACTTGCCTCTCTAGAGCAACTGTAAGTGCCCCTTCTGTTCGCGCTTTAGTCTTGGGTGCCGCCTGGCTCTTTTCCTCCCGTAGGGACCAGTGCTGAGCTTGCTGTTTGCATGATGCATGACTGCGCTTCCTGAGGTGCGGGAGTACGTGCATGAAGACGGAATATCAGGGACGGGCGGGTCCTTCGCCCCCCGCCCAGCTTCCACCCAGCCAGCCTGCCACCCACCCTCAGGAGGCATCGCTGGTCTCCCCTATGGTGGCACCAGGCCCTGGGCCATGCTTTCCTGACACCAAGGACAGTAGGCTCGATGGAACCCATGTCACATGTTAGAGGAGAGACAGGCAGGCGCACAAGTCCGGTCAAGGCGTCCTTCACCAGGGAAATGCCCAGGGTGCCAGGGGACGGGAGGGCTCTTTGCCACCTTCACTGCTCCTCATTGTGACTGTGAACACATGAAGCTGAATCTCTCCCACTGTGATGCTATTATTTGAGGAAAACCTTTCTTCCCTTGTAGTTCTGGTTAGTGTGGGTGGTGTGTAATGAAGCTCTTAGCTTCTTTGGCCACACGTGAAGTCGTCCTTTGCAGTGAAGTTGATTTTTCATGACAAGGGCCTGGTGAAAAAGGAGGATTTGTTCCGGTTTGTTTGCTCTGCCCGCCATTTTCCACTCGGCAAGCTGAGCCCTTCTCGAGGAGTTGTAAGTTGTCCTGGTTTTAGGAGTGAGGATGGAAGCAGCTGTCAGCTGTGATGTGGCGTGACGTCCTCCTGCCGCAGCTGCTGATCAGTGGTCACGGGTCACTGGGCTGACCAGACACAGCAATGTTGTCAGCAAGTTTGAGACCAAGCGGTGCCAGGGAGAGACCACTCAGGGACCAAGCACCCTGAGGACCACAGTGCTCATGTTTCCCGAAGTGTGTGTTTATTCAAGTGCACTTGGACAGGGCGTGGGGAGCTTTGGGAAGAGATCATCTGTCTGTGCAGAGAAGAACGGTGCAGCTCATTGCAGAGACACATGGAGGTACCCAGGGAACCCCCAGATGTAGAAAGAGCTTGCCAAGGAGCAAGTTCATATATGCAGCAAGCATGTCACTCAGTGGGAGTGAGAAAATCTTCATCGCAGACCATTCTTAGATCCTGAGTGGGTCGGAAGATGCTCATCTGGCTTTGTGCTGGTTGAGTCCAGTGATATTTTTGAGGAAGAAAAGGGCAAGTCAGGGCAGAAATGAGGTGAACACAAAGGGCGTCCGGGAATCGCCAAATAGGTGTTCCAGAAACTTTTGGATGCTGGGGAGAGCTTCCTGAGCTGGCCAGGCTGCCTTCAGCCCCCAGGGTTAGGTGAGCTGGGGTCTCTGGTGCTGTGGCTTGGGTTCCATGCAGTGAAGCCTGTACAGTGAGCCTGAGGGCGGCTAGCCCCCACCTGCAGGCAAGGAGCTGTTGGGAAGGAGATAAGCCAGTCCACCTAGACCTCAGTGAGAGACTGGCCAGGTGCTGTGTGTCCAGGGAGGGTGGCTTGTGCGCACCTTGACTGTCTGCACCCGCTCCCAGGATCTGCTCTGCAGCCTGGAACTGTTGAAACATGCATTCCTGGTGTGCTGGGAGAGTGCGGGACTCCCTGGAGCAGATGCAGCCCCTGGGGGCACTGAGTAACTCTGATCCAGAAAGGCTCCTTAGGAAGCTGTGGACACAGGTCAGAAAACACGCCTGGCCAGTCGGGAAATGTGCATTTGAATTCAGTGTTGACCTTGGCGTCCTTGGGGAGTCTTTTCCTATCTGTGGTCCTCTGTCCTCAGCTGTTCGGGGAGGGGTGTAAGACACCCCGGCTGTGCGGAGCCCCAGGTCCTCTAAGATCATGTGCTCCCTGGACTGTATTTCTTGTAGTACCTGTGCAGTGGTGCTCCCGCATGCCCCTGGCCAGCCTGCACTGCAGAGTGTGGGTGGAGGGATTTTTCCAGCCTCCGCTCTCTGTGGGGTTGAGATCCCCACTTCCTTCCCCCGTCAGCTCCTCCTTGGCCTTCTGGCCTTTGCCTGGGGAACTCCACCCTGCCTGCGGGACTGAAACCTCATGGGGCATCTCACAGCCTCCATGGGGTAGTGGTGCCTGGGTCTCACATCTGACCCCCAACTGCCGTGGGCTGCAAAAGGCTAAGGACCCCAAAAAACGACAGGCACTCCATCAGCATGCTGCTGGCAGAGACGAGGCTCCAGGGATTCTGTCAGGTTCTGTCTCCCTTGGGCCCTGAGTCATGTGCCTGCCCGTCATGCTCACAAACAGTGGTTTTCCTTCTCTTCCTGCTCCAGCTTTTCCTTCCCATTTCTGGAAACATTTCATGTCTCCAGGAGAGGGGCAGGGAGGGTCTGCATTTGGGACCCTCTGGCTGCAGGTGTCCGCAGAGACAGCATGGCCTGTGTGGGTGCTGCCTGGGGAGCTGGTGCGGGGACAGGGCAGGTGATGGCAGCTGCACTCTGGCGCCCTGGTGGTGACAGTGGTCTCAGGATGCCCACAGACCTGATTCTCAGGCATGTGTTCTGAGGACTTTTCCTTCCTGTGGCGTTAGAAAGACCGCTCACCGCGGGCGTGCCACTTCTGTCACTCACGCTGGCCTCCTGAAGAAGTCATCATTTAAAATGCATACTGGTTGCAGCGGATGTCTGAATGCGCGGGAGGGGGTTTCCCAGCAGAGCACTCAGGGAGAGGACTGATTTGGTGTTTGACTTAAGAGGAAAAACCCACTTTTCAAAATGAGGAAATTAGTATTCAGGAAACATTAGAAAGAATGAGCTATAGCAAAAGCTGTAAATTGTAGAAGTTTGGAGACGTGTGCCTTGGAAAGGAAGAGAAACCCCAGCTGTTCAGTACCGTCAGGGACACCCGTGTGCCCTGGAAAGGAACAGGAACCCCAGCTGTTCAGTACCGTCAGGGACACCCGTGTGCCCTGGAAAGGAACAGGAACCCCAGGTGTTCAGTACCGTCAGGGACACCCGTGTGCCCTGGAAAGGAAGAGAAACCCCAGCTGTTCAGTACCGTCAGGGACACCCGTGTGCCCTGGAAAGGAACAGGAACCCCAGGTGTTCAGTACCGTCAGGGACACCCGTGTGCCCTGGAAAGGAACAGGAACCCCAGGTGTTCAGTACCGTCAGGGACACCCGTGTGCCCTGGAAAGGAACAGGAACCCCAGGTGTTCAGTACCGTCAGGGACACCCGTGTGCCCTGGAAAGGAACAGGAACCCCAGGTGTTCAGTACCGTCAGGGACACCCGTGTGCCCTGGAAAGGAACAGGAACCCCAGCTGTTCAGTACCGTCAGGGACACCCGTGTGCCCTGGAAAGGAACAGGAACCCCAGGTGTTCAGTACCGTCAGGGACACCCGTGTGCCCTGGAAAGGAACAGGAACCCCAGCTGTTCAGTACCGTCAGGGACACCCGTGTGCCCTGGAAAGGAACAGGAACCCCAGCTGTTCAGTACCGTCAGGGACACCCGTGTGCCCTGGAAAGGAACAGGAACCCCAGCTGTTCAGTACCATCAAGGGCACCCGCGTGCCCTGGAAAGGAAGAGAAACCCCAGCTGTTCAGTACCGTCAGGGACACCCGTGTGCCCTGGAAAGGAAGAGAAACCCCAGGTGTTCAGTACCGTCAGGGACACCCGTGTGCCCTGGAAAGGAACAGGAACCCCAGCTGTTCAGTACCGTCAGGGACACCCGTGTGCCCTGGAAAGGAACAGGAACCCCAGCTGTTCAGTACCGTCAGGGACACCCGTGTGCCCTGGAAAGGAACAGGAACCCCAGCTGTTCAGTACCATCAAGGGCACCCGCGTGCCCTGGAAAGGAAGAGAAACCCCAGCTGTTCAGTACCGTCAGGGACACCCGTGTGCCCTGGAAAGGAAGAGAAACCCCAGGTGTTCAGTACCGTCAGGGACACCCGTGTGCCCTGGAAAGGAACAGAAACCCCAGGTGTTCAGTACCGTCAGGGACACCCGTGTGCCCTGGAAAGGAACAGAAACCCCAGGTGTTCAGTACCGTCAGGGACACCCGTGTGCCCTGGAAAGGAACAGAAACCCCAGGTGTTCAGTACCGTCAGGGACACCCGTGTGCCCTGGAAAGGAAGAGAAACCCCAGCTGTTCAGTACCGTCAGGGACACCCGTGTGCCCTGGAAAGGAACAGGAACCCCAGCTGTTCAGTACCGTCAGGGACACCCGTGTGCCCTGGAAAGGAAGAGAAACCCCAGGTGTTCAGTACCGTCAGGGACACCCGTGTGCCCTGGAAAGGAACAGGAACCCCAGCTGTTCAGTACCGTCAAGGGCTCCTGTGTGCCCTGGAAAGGAACAGGAACCCCAGGTGTTCAGTACCGTCAGGGACACCCGAGGAAAGGCGCTCTCTGACTTAACGCCTCAGGACTGGTGGAGAAAGGCGGTGACATTCTTTTTGTGTTTCCTTTGTGTCTTGAGGCATATCTTTGTATCTGACAGTGTACTCTGCGGAAGTGATAACGCCCCCTGACACATTCATATACACGTTAGGAGATCTGAGGGCGGGAGTCACCTCTTTATGTATGCGCTGTCACTGAAGTCATGCTTCTGATGTTTGCTTTTTCCCTTATCTTTTGGAGGTGAAAATGGCTGGGCTGAGTTAGCACCGCCCTTCTCACGAGGCGGAGAGGAGCCCAGTGAGCACCTCCAGGCCTCACTCACCCACATCCAGTCACCTGCGTGAATGTCTGTGCCCCGTGCTCATTCATATTTATCTAATCGTTTCATTATTCTACGTATTTTCCACACAGTGTGGGAAGCCTAGCAAGCTTCCTCTTGATAACTGAATTTGAAATGACAAAGAAAACATATTTTGAGCAAAAATTTGGATCTGAAAAATAAATTCAATTGTGAGTTATGTGACTTTCCTTTAATTCCTCCAGATACCTGCACTTTAATCAGATAGAAACTTTGGACCCAGAGTCATTCCAGCATCTCCCGAAGCTTGAGAGGCTGTGAGTTTTGTTTAATTCTTCACCTTTCCATTCACAGAGCCCTGGCCTCAGTCACTGGCTGAGTTGAGGGTCACTCACCTGAAGGCCTTAGATGAAGGTCACTCTCTGCTAAACACCTGAAAACTGTTTCCATGTAAAGTCCATATTTCCTGTCTAACGGTTCAGGAATGCGGCTTATAACTTTCTCTGTCATTGAATGTGTTGATAAAATAGGAAACAAATCCATTTCTTTGCTGGAGTAAACAACATTGTTTTCAAATTCATTTGTATTACATACATGTCATCACTGAGACGTTTTAAAGCTGATACATATTTGACCGCTTATATTCTTTGCTAAACATTTTAAGAAATGCCTTTCAAAATTGGTTTGTTGTAAAATCTCTTTCAACAGATTTTTACATAACAACCGGATCACACATTTAGTTCCAGGGACGTTCAATCACTTGGAATCCATGAAGAGACTGTGAGTATCGCACCTTCGGTGCTTCCGTGCTGCAAAGCCTCACTTCTCTCTCTCCTCCATTAGCCTGGTTCTTTTTCAGGTGCCGAGAGATGCTTCTTAACAATCTGATTTGGAAAGAATGAGTCTGTGTGGAGGACGGGTCGAATGCATTAGAAAGCAAAATGAAAAACGCGTGGCAAGTAGTTAATCCTTTGATAGGATGAAGACTTGAATTTTTTTTTCAGGTGTGGGGTCTTGCTCTGTTGCCCAGGCTGGAGTGCAATGGCGTGACCACAGCTCACTGTAGCCTCAACCGCCAGGGCTCAAGCAATTCTCCCAGATAGTTGAGTAGCTGGGACTATAGGCACGTGCCACCATGCCTAGCTAATTTTTGTGATTTTGTGGGTTTTTTTTTTTCCTTTTTTCTTTTATTTATTTGTTACTTAATGACACGGTTTTACCACGTTGCCTGGGCTGGTCTTGACTTCCTCAGCTCAAGTGATCTGTCCACCTCAGCCTCCCAAAGTGCTGGGATTACAAGCATGAGCCACTATGCCCAGCCAACATTTTAAAAACTCATCTTTAAATTCTTCAATTGATTTGTAATTACCCCACATGTTTTATTGGTAGAAATAAAACCAGTCTAGAAAGGGCTTCTGTACTTACTGTATTCTGTTTCTTTCTGCAGGAGGCTGGTCTCCACCCATTTCTTTTTTTCTTTCTTTTTTTTTTTTTTTTGAGATGGAGTTCTGTTCTTGTTGCCTAGGCTGGAGTGCAATGGCATGATCTCAGCTCACCGCAACCTCTGCCTCCCAGATTCAAGTGATTCTCATGCCTCAGCCTTCCGAGTATCTGGGATTATAGGCACTTGCCATCACACTCAGCTAATTTTTGCGTTTCTAATAGAGACAAAGTTTCGTCATGTTGGCCAGGCTGGTCTAGAACTCCTGACCTCAGGTGATCCGCCCAGCTCGGCCTCCCAAACTGCTGGAATTTCAGATGTGAGCCATCACACCCGGCCTCCACCCCTTTTTTTTTTAAGACTTCCAAATATGCTTTTTCCTTAGACTGGGTAATTTCTTCTTATTAAGGCGTTTTAGGAGTTGTGGCTTCTTTTGGTGTTTTCCTTCGTGGCCTTGAAGCCATTATTTTCAGTTAGATATTACTGAGTGTATGCGGTGAACTCAACCTGGAAAGAAACAGAAAATGCCAAGAAGCAAGCCTGACTCCAGAGTGGCCTTTTGTTTGTTTTATCTCTTCAGTGAAAGAAAGTGGAGTAAAACAGACCTTCAGAACTATTTGTGATTTTCTTTTTTCCTATAGGATAAAGATATCACAAGCTAAACTAAAAACTACATGCTGGGCTGAGCGCAGTGGCTCACACCTGTAATCCCAGCACTTTGGGAGGCCGAGGCGGGTGGATCATGAGATTGAGACCATCCAGGCCAACATGGTGAAAGCCTGTCTCTACTAAAAATACAAAAAATAGCTGCGCGTGGTGGTGCACACCTGTAGTCCCAGCTATTCGGGAGGCTGAGGCAGGAGAACTGCTTAAACCCAGGAGGCGGAGGTTGCAGTGAGTCGAGACTCCAGCCTGGCAACAGAACGAGACTTCATCTCAAAAGAAAACCAAAAACCAAAACTTACATCCTGGGTAGGAAGATGGGATGAATGTTTCCGTATCTGATAGATAACAGAGAGTAGAAATTACCAGAGAAAAGCTCTAGAAAGCAGCCAAGTGTAGGGCAGACTGGTAACGGCTGGGACCGTGCTCACAGCTCCCTTCTCCCCGTTCTCAGCCTCTCTCTGGGTGTCTGGCAAGGTCCGCCTCTCCTGTTTGCTCACTGCACTGAAGTTGCTCACTCACTGCCACCCCAGACTGAGACTCTGTGACAGATTTACAGAGCTGCTCCCAGAGGGCGCGCTGCATCCTGGCCACTGTCTGCCCGGAGGGAGCAGTCTCTAACCTCAGGTCCCTGAGGAACCCCGGGCCAGGAGGCCATGCCAGCTGCCCTGCCCCTCCAGACCTCCTGAGTAGCCCTCTGTCCTTCAGAGCAGATGAAGGCTGGGGGTCCTGTGCTTCCCCAGTAGTTCTGAGCAGCTCACTCCACCAGCACCGACTGGCCAGATGCCACACACCTGACATTACCATCCGGATCTTGCCCTTCAACTGTGGGCACAGGTTGGGTGCCCTGGGCACAAGGCTGACACTGACTCCTCACAGCCTTCTCACCTAAGAGTTGTGTACCTGCTCACTGGGGAAAGGGTGGTTCTGGTCATGAGGCCAGCTCCACGTTCCTGTCCCCTCTGGGCTCATGTCCCAGAGAACCTTGGATGGGAGGTGTAGCCTCCCCTTCCCTCATGGAGCCAGCATCGGCCCCTAGCGATGCTCTCGCCCTGCAGCTCTGGTGAGCACTTCTAGGGATCCCACCCCCCTCTGTAGGGTGGCGACTCGGGGCTGCCTCCCTGAGGGCTGATAGTGAACACGTCAGTTACAGGGCTTTTCCCTGGTTCAGTTAAATATGGGGTCCTTGTTACATGGCCACAAAAATACAGACTATCTGAACAGTAAGGAAAATGGGATTTATTGGGCAACAAGGGAAAAAAACGGGGTGGGGACAGAGACCCTTAGCAAAGCCAGAGAGTGTGTTTCCTGCCAGCGGGCTTCCCACCTCACAGACTGAATTCCACCAGGAAGAGGAGGGCCAGGCTCCTGCTTGCCGCACACAACGCAGACCTCTGCGGGCTCCACCTGTGTGAGCCCCTCTAATGCGCAGGCCGGCTGGAGGGGCCTGGGGACCCTTCCCACCTGGCCATCTCACGTCCAGTGCCAGCCCCTTCCGGCTCCTGTCCTGTCTTTGCTACCCGGAACTCCTCTGCCCCCAAGACAACTTCTTCCTTATGTGCACAGACAGCGCTTTTCCCAGGGTGCGGGCACAGCCTGCCCATGTTCCCCTTGTTGAGGTGGGATGTGTTGCTCACCAGAAACTGTCCAGGTCAGCTTGGACCTCAGGAGACTCAGGTGTGAACTAGCCGGGCGATACAGCCCTCCCCTCCCACACTTCCCTGGGCAGGCTCAGGATGGAGTGAGATGGTGTAAAACTGCCCTGCCCGTGATGATGGGCGTTGGGTGACGGTGGTTTTGTGGTGGTGGTTCTCATGTTACTGACTTCTGTGAGTGGTGCCCACCCTGCCTCCTTCACAAACTTTCCGGACCTGTGCCACCTGCTCACTCCTTCACCTTGAACGTGACACCCTGTGTCTGGGTCTGCACCTGCCCTGTGCTACCCACGCCTCTCCAGTTAGTGCGGTGAGGGGACTGTGCACCCCGGGCTCTTCCTGGTGATGTGTGTGTGTCTCTACACCCTGAGTCAGGCACTGGGGCTTGGATTCCACCACATGAGACGTGTCCCAGCCCGATGCCGCACGCCCGGCAGGCCTGGCACATGTCTCCTGATGCAGGACCTGGAAGCCCTGGCTGATGGATGGGTGGACAGATCCACCGGCCCCAGGTCTCACCAGCTGCATCTTCCTTCCGACAGGCGGTTGGACTCAAACACACTTCACTGCGACTGTGAGATCCTGTGGCTGGCGGATTTGCTGAGAACCTACGCGGAGTCAGGGAATGCGCAGGCCGCGGCCACCTGTGAGTATCCCAGGCGTATCCAGGGACGCTCCGTGGCAACGATCACCCCAGAAGAGCTGAACTGTGGTGAGTGGTCCAACAGGCACACACCATCCACACACACATGCACACACTCCATTTACCATCCACATACACACGATTTACAGACACACCCAAACACACATGACATCCACACACACGCCATCCACACACACACACACACACACCATTTACCATCCACACACACATGCACCTATCTATATATACACCATTTACCATTCACACGCACACCATTCAGACACACATAAACACACACAGACACAGCATCCACACACACATGCACACACTCCGTTTACCATCCACATACACACCATTTACAGACACACGCCATCCACACACACACACACCGTTTACCATCCACATACACATGCACCTATCTATATATACACCATTTACCATCCACACGCACACCATTCAGACACACATAAACACACACACACAGCATCCACACACGCACATGCACACACTCCATTTACCATCCACATACACACCATTTACAGACACACGCCATCCACACACACACACACACCCCATTTACCATCCACGCACACATTTACAGACACACACAAACACACATGACATCCACACACACGCCATCCACACACACACACACACACACACACCATTTACCATCCACACACACATGCACCTATATATACACCATTTACCATCCACATACACACGATTTACAGACACACCCAAACACACATGACATCCACACACACGCCATCCACACACACACACACACACACACACACACACCATTTACCATCCACACACACATGCACCTATATATACACCATTTACCATCCACACGCACACCATTCAGACACACATAAACACACACAGACACACAGCATCCACACGCACATGCACACACTCCATTTACCATCCACATACACACGATTTACAGACACACCCAAACACACATGACATCCACACACATGCCATCCACACACACACACACACACACACACCATTTACCATCCACACACACATGCACCTATATATACACCATTTACCATCCACACTCACACCATTCAGACACACATAAACACACACAGACACACAGCATCCACACACACATGCACACACTCCATTTACCATCCACATACACACGATTTACAGACACACCCAAACACACATGACATCCACACACACGCCATCCACACACACACACACACCATTTACCATCCACACACACATGCACCTATATATACACCATTTACCATCCACATACACACGATTTACAGACACACCCAAACACACATGACATCCACACACACACACACCATTTACCATCCACACACACATGCACCTATCTATATATACACCATTTACCATCCACATACACACGATTTACAGACACACCCAAACACACATGACATCCACACACACGCCATCCACACACAGACACACACACCATTTACCATCCACACACACATGCACCTATATATACACCATTTACCATCCACACACACACCATTCAGACCCACATAAACACACACACACAGCATCCACACACGCAAATGTACACACTCCGTTTACCATCCACATACACACCATTTACAGACACACACGCCATCCACACACACACACACATTTACCATCCACACTCACACCATTCAGACACACATAAACACACACAGACACACAGCATCCACACACACCACTTACAGACACACACAAACACACACGCCATCCACACACACATGCACCATTTACCATCCACACACACCACTTACAGACAAACACACCATCCACACACACGCACAGCATACACACATATACACATTTACCATCCACACACATGCACCTACACACACACCATTTACCATCCACACACATACCACTTACAGACACACACACACACACCAGTTACAGACAAACACACACCATCCACACACACACACAGCATCCACACACACGCACATACACACACATCATTTACCATCCACACACACCACTTACAGACACACAGACACACCATCCACACACACATGCACCTACACACACAGCATTTACCATCCGCACACATACCATTTAGACACACATCCACACACACATGCACATACACACACTCCATTTACCATCTACATATCCACAGACACACACCATCCACAGATGCACATCCACACACATACACACCATTTGCCATCCACACACACACCACTTACAGACACACACACACAGAAACAGATACACACCACACACGTGCACACACACAATTTACCATCCACACACACCATTTATAGACACACAAACACACAGACACACACCATCTACACATACGTATGTACAGCATACACACACACACACACACACACACACACACACACTTGCACATGACATGGGAGCAGGGAGAAAGCTGGGCCGAGCCGCCCCAGACTCCTGACCTGGGCTATGGAATGCTGGGGAGATGGAAGGAACCAATCCAGGGGCCCTTGCTGGCAGCCCAAGTGGGGTCGACAGCCTTTCTGTTGGTTGCCAAGTAAATGGCAGTGCTGAGTGGAGTCAGCCCCGTGGCACTCACACACTCATACTCGCTCTCATGTCTGCCCCGCTGCACGCACACACTTGTACCTGCCCTCGTGTGCCCCACTGCATGCGCACACTCGTGCCCACCCTCGTGTGCCCCACGCGCTCACTGGTTCCCGCCCTCGTGTGCCCCACTGCATGCCCACACTGGTGCCTGCCCTCGTGTGCCCCGCTGCACGCGCTCACTGGTGCCCGCCCTCGTGTGCCCCGCTGCACGCACTCACTGGTGCCCGCCCTCGTGTCTGCCCCGCTGCACGCGCTCACTGGTGCCCGCCCTCATGTCTGCCCCGCTGCACGCCCACACTGGTGCCCACCCTCGTGTCTGCCCTGCTGCACGCTCACACTGGTGCCCGCCCTCGTGTCTGCCCCGCTGCACGCGCACACTGGTGCCCGCCCTCGTGTCTGCCCCGCTGCACGCGCACACTGGTGCCCGCCCTCGTGTGCCCCGCTGCACGCACTCACTGGTACACACCTGTATGTGGTTTTTCTTCTTGAGGTGCTCCCAGCATGCACATGGAGATAGAGCACGCTGAGGTGACGAGGCAGAGCTGGAAGCCGAGGCCTGCTTTGCCTCAGCGCGGTTCCCTCACGGCTGCTGAAGGGGGCTGTGGTGAAGGCCACTCTCTGGACGAGCCTGGAGCTCCGGAGCGGAGCCACCAGGGACGGGAGGCTGGGAGCCATCAGCCCTCAGGTGGCCCTTGGAAGCCGTGTGGAGTGGCGGCTGCACTGGAGGCAGGAGACGCCCTTCCCCTGGCCCAGGGCGGAGGGCGAGGGTGGGCAGCTGTGGAGGAGACCGGGAGTCGGTCCAGCTCTGGTGTCTGCCACCGGCCTTGTAGAGATCTGTTCTTTCAGGGATGCTTTGTCTACAGAGCACTATTTTTTTTCTTTTATTCACGGAAAATAGTGACCTGTGGCGTATCCACTCTGCACGGGTGTTTGGCTTTCCTGAAGGGCCTTGAGGGGATGCTGAAAGCTGTCATATGGGCTCATCTGTCAGCTCTGAGCCAGCCTGCCTCTCGGGCTCAGAACATGGCGCCCTGAGTGTAGACAGCGTGTAGACCAGCACCGTGGACGGGCTGTAGAGAAGCCAGGCCGGCGCTTTTGTGGGGGTGTTATGGCTCAGTTACGCCTTTGTTTCCTCTTGGACACGAAGGAGTCACATGGGTTCTCATTTATTTTCGTGTCATGGTTTAGACTAAAAAGGTTTCCGTTTTCTTGTTGGGCACAGAAAGGCCCCGGATCACCTCCGAGCCCCAGGACGCAGATGTCACCTCGGGGAACACTGTGTACTTCACTTGCAGAGCCGAAGGCAACCCCAAGCCTGAGATCATCTGGCTGCGAAACAAGTGAGTTGGGGCCACACAGAAACGTCCCCCACTCATCGCCTGGGTACCCAACTGCACCTCACTCCCCACCAAGGTCCACCTCCACTCTTCCTCCATGGCCCACGTCCACTCTTCTCCCTCCACAGCCTACATCCACTCTTCCCCCTCCACGGCCCACGTCCAGTCTTCCCCTCCATGGCCCACGTCCAGTCTTCCCCTCCACAGCCCATATCCACTCTTTCTCCTCCACAGCCCACGTCCGCTCTTCCCCTCCACGGCCCACGTCCAGTCTTCCCCTCCACGGCCCATATCCACTCTTTCCCCTCCACAGCCCACATCCGCTCTTCCCCTCCGTGGCCCACGTCCAGTCTTCCCCTCCACGGCCCACGTCCGCTCTTCCCCTCCACGGCCCACGTCCGCTCTTCCCCTCCATGGCCCACGTCCACTCTTCCCCCTCCACGGCCCACATCCACTCTTCCTCTCCACGGCCCATATCCACTCTTTCCCCTCCACAGCCCACGTCCGCTCTTCCCCTCCACGGCCCACGTCCAGTCTTCCCCTCCACGGCCCATATCCACTCTTTCCCCTCCACAGCCCACGTCCGCTCTTCCCCTCCATGGCCCACGTCCAGTCTTCCCCTCCACGGCCCACGTCCAGTCTTCCCCTCCACGGCCCACGTCCACTCTTCCCCTCCATGGCCCACGTCCGCTCTTCCCCTCCATGGCCCACGTCCACTCTTCCCCCTCCACGGCCCATGTCCACTCTTCCCCTCCACGGCCCATACCCACTCTTTCCCCTCCACAGCCCACGTCCGCTCTTCCCCTCCATGGCCCATGTCCGCCCTTCCCCTCCACAGCCCACATCCACTCTTCTCCCTCCATAGCCCATGTCCACTCTTTCCCCTCCACAGCCCACGTCCGCTCTTCCCCTCCACAGCCCACATCCACTCTTCCCCTCCACGGCCCATGTCCACTCTTCCCCTCCACGTAGGGAAAGCTACAAAGGAGAAGCAATTTCTGCTCCTTTTCCAGTCTTACATGGCAGGGGGCATGATGACGGTTCTGCCAGCCTCAGGCCCCTTGCCCAATGGCCAAGTCTCTCTCCTGGGCAGCATGGAGTGCCCTGGCGGGGCAGTGCATCACTGTGGCCCTGCCCGCTGGGAGGGAGGGAGAGCGTGCTGGTTTTTCTCCCCTGCTGCTGCCCTCTGGCAGTGGACTGTCTGCTCTGGTCACTGTTGGCAGCCTTGAACTGGGACATTGTGACCAACCTGAGCGGGTGCGGGAGGGGCTCAGACCTCTGCTGGGACAGGGTCCTTAGGAGACTGGAGCGCCATGCAGCGTCTGACACAGGTTCACTCAGCTCCCATGGGGATCTAACTGGTCTCCCAAACAAAGAAAGTCTCCCCTTGCGTCCACAAACATGGTGTGGGCCTGTTAAGGCCAAGACGGCCTGGCTGCAGGCTCTCAGGGCAACAGAGGGAAGTCCTGCCCTGACCCTCACATGCACACTGGCAGCGAGCCCCTCCATGAGCCCGGGTGTGGCAGCACCCCTGCCACACTTGGGCTTGGGAGCTGTGGCTGTGTTGGGTAAGGAGAGATGGAAGTGGGGGGAAGGCAAAAGACAGGCAGCGGGGGCGGTGGGGCAGGAGCATGGTTCACGGACAGAGGCCAAGGTGGGAATGAGGTCAGACTGTCAGAAGCCACCGGGGGTCAGATCACTGAGGGTCCTGAGTTGGAGCGGAGCAATTTCAAAGGGACCTTTTGAAAGGAATCCTTAAAAGAAAATCCTGAAGTAAAACCACCATATCAAAGCTTCTCACATCTGCCTGTGTGAGGACAGCAAGACGCTGGTGCTTCTGAAGGAGCAACTCCTGTGGGTCCAGCCCCAGTGCTCCCCAGTGCTGCCCCTGTGCTTCTGAAGGAGCTCCTCGTGTGTGCCCAGCCCCAGCACTCCCGCCCGCTGCCCCTGTGCTTCTGAAGGAGCAACTCCTGTGGGTCCAGCCCCAGCACTCCGCCTGCTGCCCCTGTGCTTCTGAAGGAGCTCCTCGTGTGTGCCCAGCCCCAGTGCTCCCCAGCGCTGCCCCTGTGCTTCTGAAGGAGCTCCTCGTGTGTGCCCAGCCCCAGCACTCCCGCCTGCTGCCCCTGTGCTTCTGAAGGAGCTCCTCATGTGTGCCCAGCCCCAGCACTCCCGCCCGCTGCCCCTGTGCTTCTGAAAGAGCTCCTCGTGTGTGCCCAGCCCCAGTGCTCCCCAGCGCTGCTCCTGTGCTTCTGAAGGAGCTCCTTGGATGGGTCCAGCCCCAGCGCCCCAGCCGCTCCTCTCTGGCCATGTTTAGTCATGAGAGAGTGAGAGGCAGGCCTCTGAGATGCGAGCCCTGTGATACTCGGGCAGACGGAGGAGGCACAAACTGAGTCCTTGTTCCAGACTCCAGAGGCAGACGAGGCTGGGCTTGGCTCCCGGGCAAGACTGTGTTTATAGAAGAGATGACAGGAGCAGGGAGCTGGCCGTCCGCACCTGTCAGGAGCAGGATGGGAAGATGTTCCTGCTGAACAGGACGGCGGAGGTTTCGTCCAGGTCTGGATTGTCGCCTCATCACTGAAAGTCTGTTGACCTTGGATGCAGTGTGGGAGTTGCTGTCACACTTTACGGCTCTTGTCTTGGATAGCTCCCAGGTTGATGAGATTTAAAATCCAGAGAACGCTGGAGGAATTCTACAGTATTATGTTGTATGCATTTAAAAGTCAGGGAAGCATAAATTTGGCTCCAGTCCATCACATCTACATTTTATATATGAAAAAATTGATGCCAGAAGTTAAAAGGCGCAGCTAAATAGGGCAGAGCTAGAGCCAAAGCCCTGAGGCCTGATGATGTGTGCTGGGCTCTGCCTTCCACCAGCTGCAGTCTCACCTGCCTGCCGGCAACTTACCTAAGGTCCAGAGTCGCCCGCCGGCCAGCCTCACCTAATGTCGAGAGTCACCCGCCGACCAGCCTCACCTAATGTCCACAGTCACCCGCCGGCCAGCCTCACCTAATGTCCAGAATCACCTACAGACCAGCCTCACCTAATGTCCAGAGTCGCCCGCCGGCCAGCCTCACCTAATGTCCAGAGTCACCCGCCGGCCAGCCTCACCTAATGTCCAGAGTCACCTATAGACCAGCCTCACCTAATGTCGAGAGTCGCCCGCCGGCCAGCCTCACCTAATGTCCAGAGTCACCCGCCGGCCAGCCTCACCTAATGTCCAGAGTCACCTATAGACCAGCCTCACCTAATGTCGAGAGTCACCCGCCGACCAGCCTCACCTAATGTCCATAGTCACCCGCCGGCCAACCTCACCTAATGTCCACAGTCACCTGCAGACCAGCCTCACCTAATGTCCATAGTCACCCGCCGGCCAACCTCACCTAATGTCCACAGTCACCTGCAGACCAGCCTCACCTAATGTTCACAGTCACCTGCAGGCCAGCCTCACCTATTGTCCATAGTCACCCGCCGGCCAACCTCACCTAATGTCCAGAGTCACCTGCCGACCAGTCTCACCTAATGTCCATAGTCACCCGCCGGCCAACCTCACCTAATGTCCACAGTCACCTGCAGACCAGCCTCACCTAATGTCCATAGTCACCCGCCGGCCAACCTCACCTAATGTCGAGTCACCTGCCGACCAGCCTCACCTAATGTCCATAGTCACCCGCCGGCCAACCTCACCTAATGTCCACAGTCACCTGCAGACCAGCCTCACCTAATGTTCACAGTCACCTGCAGGCCAGCCTCACCTAATGTCCAGAGTCACCCGCCAGCCAGCCTCACCTAATGTCCAGAGTCACCTGCAGACCAGCCAACCAGCCTCACCTAATGTCCAGAGTCACCCGCCGGCCAGCTTCACCTAATGTCCAGAGTCACCTGCCGGCCAGCCTCACCTAATGTCCAGAGTCACCCACAGACCACCCTCACCTGATGTCCAGAGTCACCTGCCGGCCAGCCTCACCTAATATCCAGAGTCACCCGCCGGCCAGCGTCACCTGCTGGCTCACCGTGTTTATGGTGTTTATGGTCTACCATTTTAGTTAATTCACCAGAAACAGAAAATGTTTCCTTGGAATTTTTCCATTTTGTTCATTGCTTTCCCTTTTAGGATTCGGAACAGTTTAAAACAGGTGGGTAGAGTGAACATGTGAAGGCTAAGGATGAGTATTAGACGGAATGAGATCTGCAAATACACGGTCGCCTTTTCAGAAGTGCCGTTAGGTCAGGGGCTGCCTGGAGGGAGGAGTTCTGATGTACCTGCTACCAGACTGGGGATGGGTGTGGTATGTCTTTGTACTTTCGACACTTGACCAGACTGAATTTCTGTCTTTGTAGTAACGAGCTGAGCATGAAGACAGATTCCCGCTTAAACTTGCTGGACGATGGGACCCTGATGATCCAGAACACACAGGAGACCGACCAGGGCATCTACCAGTGCATGGCGAAGAATGTGGCCGGAGAGGTGAAGACGCAGGAGGTGACCCTCAGGTACTTCGGGTCTCCAGGTACGTGGCGGGCATTTCACACCTGGGTTCCGTCTGGAATTCTGTCCCCCGCTGTCTCACTTCTTGCCTTGTACCCCAACTCAGTAAACTGAGAATAAAAATTGAAGGCTGAAGTTGAAGCTCCAATACCAGGGTTAGCCCCAAACCTTTCCAAGTGCAGGGAGGGTCTTGGGTGATCCATGGGAGGTGCTGTTGTCCCCAGTTAGCCCCTCATCTGGGGACACACTCCAAGCTCAAGGAGGGTCACGGGTGATCCATGAGAGGTGCTGTTGTCCCCAGTTAGCCCCTCATCTGGGGACACACTCAGAGTCTACACAGCCAGAGCAGTCCATGCTGTGAGCACAACCCGTGGAGAGAGGGCCTTGGAAACGTGGAGAGACTGTGCCACACCCTGAGCCAGCCACCCACACCCTGGCCCACTGACCCCACTGCCCACACCCATCTGAAGGGACAGCTCCTCAGCCACAGCTGTTCCCATGTGGTAATAAGGTCTCTGTTTTGCTAAGGGCTTGGATTATGTAAAATAAACCACAAATCTAGATTTTTATTCAATATTTTCATGTTTAAGATAATGGCACCAACATTTAAAACATTTAAAAACTGTCCCAGCCACATCAAGCACAGCTGTGGCCTCTGATCCGTCTGGGCCAGGTTGCAAACTGCTCTGATCCACCTGTTTTATCTGTGGGCATTGTCGGAAGAGGAGCTGGGGCCTTGCAGAGCTGCTGAGAGAGGCATTGGGTGGACCCACCGTGCCACTGGGAAATGAGGCGGATCAGTCCACGCCTCTGGACGGGTCTGCCTGTCCCTGGCCTCCTGTGCGGAAGCTGGTAGAGTCAGAGCCCGTACCCAGGGAAGCTGCAGGGTTAACTTCCTCTCCAAAACGTTCTGGCTGCCTTCAGCTTCACCCACAAATCATGCCAGGGTCGCTGTTTCCCTGGTGTTTTGTATTTCAGGCCATTATGGGTAGAAAGCCTGTTGTATGGCAGTGTAAGTGGTTCTGCTGTTTTGTTTAGATCCCAGCTCCTTAGCTGGCCTGATCTCGCATTACCTGGTACCTCCCAGCACAGTCATCAACAGTTACCCATGAGAGAATTCCTGAATGCACATTTCCATTCAAAGGAAAGCCCAAGGATATGGTGCTGCTGAATCAGAGCCCTTAGTCAAACAGCCTTCCACATGTTTAGCACAAGACATTCAGCATCTTTCCAAAGTCAGGGTGCTGTGGGCCTGTGCCGGGAAGTGAAGACACAGCTCCTGCTCATAGAAGGAGCATGGGTTCTATTTTAGAAATCCACGGAACAGGGAGAAAAAGTTGGGGAGTACTGTTTAAGTATGTTATAGAACAAAGGAGAATAACCATGGCCGGGCGTGGTGGCTCAAGCCTGTAATCCGAGCACTTTGGGAGGCCAAGGCAGGTGGATCACGAGGTCAAGAGATCGAGACCATCCTGGTCAACATGGTGAAACCCCGTCTCTACTAAAGATACAAAAAATTAGCTGGGCATGGTGGTATGTGCCTGTAATCCCAGCTACTCAGGAGGCTGAGGCAGGAGAATTGCTTGAACCCAGGAGGCGGAGGTTGCGGTGAGCAGAGATCGCGCCATTGCACTCCAGCCTGGGTAACAAGAGCGAAACTCCGTCTCAAAAAAAAATGAGTGATCAGCTGCTTATGAGAGTTGCTCTGCTAGTAGGTTAACTGATTACTGGACAGGAATATTTAGCCAGCTCTTTATGGCTTGAGAGTTCCGAATTTCACTCCTTTGGATCTGAATTCCTGTGTCTTTCCCCAGAACAACAGCCCTATTTAGTACCCCAGTCTGAGCATGTGGGTGTAGCTCCCTGAGATACACATGCAGAGTCCCGCAGTCCGGTGCACAGGGAGTCACTACAACATGAGGGAGCCAGCCCCGAGAAGCCGGGACGCCTCGGCCAGGTCACACTCCAGCCGCAGTCACACCTGGCCCACTGCCTGTTGTCCTAAGGTCTACGAACTCTTTTTAGATGACCAACACTTTTACTTATGACAACATGACAGCTATTAAGAAATGCAAGTGTCAGTGTCTGTGATAAAGTTTGCCTGGAGCGGGAGCACACTCGTTCTTTTGCACAGTGTCTGTGGCTGCTTTTATGCCGCCGTGGCAGAGTTGAGTGGTAGCAACAAAACCTGTGTGGCCTTCAAAACTTAAAACAGGCACAATCTGGCCCTTTTTAGAATAATCTACAGTAATAGGAACAGGATGATGTGTAAGTCTCTGTGAGCCACAAAGGGGCATATCACACTGAAAATCCTGAAGCACTGTTATTAGGGGCATATAAACTTGCAGTTTTTATCTTTCTGCTGAATTACGTCTTTTACCATTAACACTTCTATCTGTATCATTGCTTGTTGTAAGAGCACAGCCCACCCTTGGTTAGTATCGTCCAGTGTGTCTTTTTGCACCATTTTGCTCTAAGCCTTTCCATGTACATACGTTTGAGATGTTTAATATAGATAATAGAGAGCTTGAAATTTTTTAAAAATCCAGGCTGTTTTCTTAAAGTTACTCTGTTTAAATATCTTTATTATAGTTAGCAATATGAGATGTATAAATTCTACCTCTTATTTTAAACAGTTTGTCCAAACTTTTCTATGCTCCCTGCTTTATAATTTTTCATGTTTGCTTCCCACTACTAGTTTAGACATTATGTGCCCGTTTCTGTCTATTTAGTGGTTTGCCTAGAAAATTCTAAATGCATTCTTAAATTGCCAAAACCTAAAGTTGGTGTAATCTTCCTGACATGCATGCATGCATTCCTCTGCGTGTGTGTGCTTAGTTCTGTTTTTTTTTAACCTATGCACATTATTGTTTTGTTCTCCCAGTATTTTTCTGGATGCATCCACATGGTTCCCACTTCCTTTGTCCTTCCTTTGTCCATCCCAGCTCTTCTTTCGGGGATCACCCTCCTCCTGCCTGATGTGGGGGAACTGGGCAGCAAGCCCATGCAAGGATCAGATGTTAGTGAACAATGTTTACATGAGATTTATTTCTCTCTTCTAATGGGCATTGCTCCCTGGGTGGGGCTGGCCGGTTTTGACGTTAGTTCTGCCTCGTGCTGAGGCAGAATGCTCTCCGTCTCCTTTCCCCCCACCACCAAACAGGCCCCAGTGTGTGACGTTCCCCTCCCTGTGTCCATGTGTCCTCACTGTTCAACTCCCATTTATGAATGAGAACATGCGGTGTTTGGTTTTCTGTCTCTGTGTTACTTTGCTGAGGACAATGACTTCCAGCATTAATGTCCCTGGAAAGGACATGAACTCGTTTTTTTTTTTTTAATGACTGCAGAGTATTCCATGGTGTATATGTGCACATTTTCTTTGTCCAGTCTATCATTGAAGGGGTGCAGCTGGTCGGTTTTCTGCTGGACTTCTCTTCCTGGGCCTGTGTGGATCTGTGTCTTGGCTTGTGCATCTCACGAGGCTCTTTAAAGCTAAACTGAAGTTATAAGGTCTGCAGATGCCCTCAAGGCCGACTTTAACTTCGGGGTTCCCACGTCTATAAGTAGCTTCATGGTTTCCAGTTTCTTATTCTGATAGAAATGCTAATATTAAATGTCATTTCTGTATTTTTTAAAATTTATACTTAGATATTTGATGAACACAGCTTACCTATTAACATATGTAAAAAAGGTAGAACGTCTTTCTCCTGGCTCTTCTCGTCATCCTCTCAATTCCTGTTCCCTTCACCTCTTCCCAAAATACTCAGTAGTTTCTACCCTATCTGTATACAAAAAAAATGTAAGCATATTTGAGGCAAGTGATTTTTCTCAGATGATATCTCAGAAATCTTTAATACATGAGTTTTTTTCTCTCTTCCTTCCTACAGCTGCATGGAATTCCATTATCTAAATGGATTAACTAAATGCTAAAATAGTTTATTTCACACATTCCCTTTTGGAGTGAATTTAGATTTTTTTTCCAAATCTTTAGCTATCACAGTTCCATGTCCTTGATTCAAAAGCCTTTGGGCCAGATGTCATTTGATATTAAGAAACTTGGGGAAAATGTTAGAAGGGTAGCATAGTGTACAATCCACACAGCAATTTAGACTGTCAGCAGAGTCTGGGATAGTACCCTTTAATCATTGTATTAATATCCCATAGCAAACTGTATGGATATTCACAGAAAACAGAATAAAGATTATATGTAACCTCGTACTAGATGGATCCAATTTTGCAAACAAGTTATGACAAAATAATGATTTTTGGAGCTTTCTGAATTTTAGCGTGGCACATAGGGGTAGTTGACCTGAAGAAACTACAGGGCAAAAGGAAAACAAATAACAATTTATTTTTATTTATTTATTTATTTATTTATTTATTTATTTATTTATTGAGACAGAGTCTCATTCTTGCCCAGGCTAGAGTGCAGTGGTGAGATCTTAGCTCATTGCAACCTCTGTCTCCTGGGTTCAAGTGATTCTCCTGCCTCAGTCTGCTAAGTAGCTGGGACTACAGGTGTGCAACACCACACCTCGTGAATTTTTGTATTTTTAGTAGAGACAGGGTTTCTCCATGTTGGCCAGGCTGGTCTTGAACTCCTGACCTCAGGTGATCTGCCCACCTTAGCTTCCCAAAGTGCTGGGATTACAGATGTGAGCCACCACATCCGGCCCAAACAAAAATTTATTTGGACATACGTCATTTTACGTGCTTGTAAAAATATCTCTAGATTAGATTAAATTTCTAGCAGGGTGATTTTCTTTTTTTATTTTACTTTAAATTCTGGGATACATGTCCTGAAGGTGCGGGTTTACATAGGTATACATGTGCCATGGCGGTCTGCTGCACCCATCAACCTGTCGTCTAGGTTTGAAGCCCAGCGTGCATCAGATACTTATCCTAATGCTCTCCGTCTCCTTTCCCCCCACCACCAAACAGGCCCCAGTGTGTGACGTTCCCCTCCCTCTGTCCGTGTGTCGTCACTGTTCAACTCCCGTTTATGAATGAGAACATGCGGTGTTTGGTTTTCTGTCTCCGTGTTACTTTGCTGAGGACAGTGACTTCCAGCATTAATGTCCCTGCAAAGGACATGAACTCATTTTTTTTTTAATGGCTGCAGAGTATTCCATGGTGTATATTTGCCACATTTTCTTTGTCCAGTCTATCATTGAAGCGCATTTGGGTTGGTTCCAAGTCTTTGCTATTGTAAATAGTGCTGTAGTAAACATACATGTGCATGTGTCTTTATAGTGGAATGATTCCTAATTTGGGGGGTATATACCCAATAATGGGATTACTGGGTCAAATGGTATTTCTGGTTATAGATTCTTGAGGAATCACCATACTTTCTTCCAAAATGGTTGAACTAATTTACACTCCCACCAACAGCGTAAAAGTGTTCCTATTTCTCCACATCCTCTCCAGCATCTATAGTTTCCAGACTCTGTAATGATCGCCGATCTAACTGGCATGAGGTGGTATCTCATTGTGGTTTTGATTTGCATTTCTCTAATGACCAGTGACGATGAACTTTTTTTATTATGTTTGTTGGCTGCATAAATGTCTTCTTTTGAGAAGTGTCTGTTCGTATCCTTTGCTCACTTTTTGATGGGGTTGTTTTTTATTTTCTTGTAAATTTGTTTAAGTCCCTTTTAGATACTGGATGTTAGATCTTTGTTAGATGGATGGATTGCAAAATGTTTCTTCCATTTTCTAGGTTACGTCTTCGCTCTGATGATGGTTTATTTTGCTGTGCAAAAGCTCTTTAGTGTAATTAGATCCCATTTGTCAATTTTGGCTTTCGTTGCAATTGCTTTTGGTGTTTTAGTCACAAAGTCTTTGCCCACGCCTATGTCCTGAATGGTATTGCCTGGGTTTTCTTCTAGGGTTTTTACGGTTTTAGGTTTTAGGTTTAAGTCTTTAATCCATCTTGAGTTAACTTGTGTATAAAGTGCAAGGAAGGGGTCCAATTTCTGGTTTCTGCATATGGCTAGCCAGTTTTCCCAGTACCATTTATTAAATAGGGAATCCTTTCCCCATTGCTTGTTTTTGTCAGGTTTGTCAAATATCAGATGGTTGTAGATGTGTGATGTTATTTCTAAGGCCTCTATTCTGTTCTGTTGTTCTATATATCTGTTTTAGTATCAGTACCATGCTGTTTTGGTTACTGTTGCCTTGCAGTATAGTCTGAAGTCAGGTAGCACGATGCCTCCAGCTTTGTTCTTTTTGCTTAGGATTGTCTTGGCTATACAGGCTCTTTTTTGGTCCATATGTAATTTAAAGTAGTTTTTTCTAGTTTTGTGAAGAAAGTCAATGGCAGCTTGATGGAAATAGCATTGAATCTATAAATTACTTTGGGCAGTATGGCCATTTTCATGATACCGATTCTTCCTATCCATGAGCATGGAATGCTTTTCCATTTGTTTGTGTCCTCTTATCTCCTTGACCAGCAGTTTGTAGTTCTCCTTAAAGAAGTCCTTCACATCCCTTTAAGTTGTATTCCTAGTTATTTTATTTTCCTTGCAGCAATTATGAATGGGTTTGGCTCTCTGTCTGTCTGTTATTGGTGTATAGGAATGCTTGTGATTTTTGTACATTGATTTTGTATCCTCAGACTTTGCTGGAGTTGTTTATCAACTTAAGGAGTTTTGGGGCTGAGACTCTGGGGTTTTCTAAATAAACAATCATGTCATCTGCAAACAGAGATAATTTGACTTCCTCTTTTCCTGTCTGAATACCCTTTATTTCTTTATCTTGCCTGATTGCTCTGGCCAGAACTTCCAATACTGTGATGAATAGGAGTGGTGAGAGAGGGCATCCTTGTCTTGTGCTAGAAGGGAATGCTTCCAGCTTTTGCCCATTCAGTGTGATATTGGCTACGGGTTCATAAATAGCTCTTATTATTTTGAGGTATGTTTCATTTTATTGAGAGATTTTAGCCTGAGGGGTATTGAGTTTTATCAAAGGCCTTTACTCCATCTATTGAGATAATCCTGTGGTTTGTCATTGGTTCTGTTTATGTGATGGATTATGTTTATTGATTTGCATATGTTGAAGCAGCCTTGCATCCGAGGGATAAAGCCAACTTGATCATAGTGGATAAGCTTTTGGATGTGCTGCTGGATTCAGTTTGATGGTATTTTAGTGAGGATTTTCACATCGATGTTCATCAGGGATATTAGCCTGAAATTTTCTTTTTTTGTTGTGTCTCTGGCAGGTTTTGGAATCAGGATGATGCTGGCCTCATAAAATGGGTTAGGGAGGATGGAGAAGATTAGAGTCCCTCTTTTTCTATTATTTGGAATAGTTTCAGAAGGAAGGTACCGGCTCCTCTTTGTACCTCTGGTAGAATTCGGCTGTGAATCCGTCTGGTCCTGGGCTTTGTTGGTTGGCAGGCCGTTGATTACTGCCTCAGTTTCACAACTTGTTATTGGTCTATTCAGGGATTTGATTTCTTCCTGATTTAGTCTTGGAAGGGTGTATGTGTCCAGGAATTTATCCATTTCTTCTAGATTTTCTGGTTAATTTGCATATAGGTGTTTGTAGTATTCTCTGATGGTAGTTTGTATTTCTGTGGGGTCAGTGATGATATCCCCTTTATCATTTTTTATTGTATCTATTTGAGTCTTCTCTCTTTTCTTCATTAGTCTGGCTAGTAGTCTATTTTGTTAACCTTTTCAAAAAACCAGCGCCTGGATTTATTGATGTTTTTGAAAGGTATTTCGTGTCTCTATCTCTTCAGTTCTGTTCTGATCTTAGTTTTCTTGTCTTCTGCTAGCTTTTGAATGTGTTTAGCTGGATAACTTCTGGGCAAGAGAGTGTGCACATCTTCAGTGTCGGTATGCATGGCCGCGTCTCTGCAGGTGGGCTGGGCCAGGGTGGGCTCCCACTGCCAGCGTGGGAGAGTTCTCTTTTCACACAACCTCATGCATGAAACACATTTCGTAATTGTATGGACTTTTTTCTGGATTTAAATTTGAAAAATATTATCTCTTTACTTTTAATTTGCATTTTTTATGAGTACATTTGATATCTTTGTTTATTTTAAATATACTTATTTTAAATATTGTTATATTTTGTGCCAGTAGGAACTACTAGCAAGGTCTAACAAGATTTACATAATGTATTGTATTTAGAAAGAAGAACTCTCCATGGAGTTCCGCCCGTGTTTAAAGAAAAAGCCCTTCCTAATTAGCTCTTCCTGACTAATCGTGGTCGCTCACACCTCATAGGCTGCGTGTGTTTGACCCAAGGCTGTCAACCATTGTTACTGTCTGCACATTTCTTTAAAAAGAAAATACGGCCGGGCGCAGTGGCTCACGCCTGTAATCCCAGCACTGTGGGAGGCCGAGGCGGGTGGATCACGAGGTCAAGAGATCGAGACCATCCTGGTCAACATGGTGAAACCCCATCTCTACTAAAAATACAAAAAATTAGCTGGGCACAGTGGCGGGTACCTGTAATCCCAGCTACTCAGGAGGCTGAGGCAGGAGAATTGCCTGAACCCAGGAGGCGGAGGTTGCGGTGAGCCGAGATCGTGCCATTGCACTCCAGCCTGGGTGAAAAGAGCGAAACTCTGTCTCAAAAAAAAATGAAAATATGCAGTTACTTTGTGTTTGTTTTGCCTATTTGGTGGTAAATAGAATTAATAGCCTGACATAAGAAAAATCGAGCACAAAGTATGTCAAACCAGGAGGAATTAACTGAGAATTTCTGTTTAATTGTGACAGCTCGACCCACTTTTGTAATCCAGCCACAGAATACAGAGGTGCTGGTTGGGGAGAGCGTCACGCTGGAGTGTAGCGCCACGGGCCACCCCCCGCCGCGGATCTCCTGGACGAGAGGTGACCACACACCCTTGCCAGTCGACCCGCGCGTGAACATCACACCTTCTGGCGGCCTTTACATACAGAATGTTGTCCAGGAGGACAGCGGAGAGTATGCGTGCTCTGCGACCAACAGCATCGACAGCGTCCACGCCACTGCGTTCATCATCGTCCAGGGTGGGTATCCATTCTCTGTGCCAGAGCCAGGACTCAACCCTGTCCTCCCCCATCTACCAGCTCACAGCACCGTGCCCAGAACACTCCACAGAAACTTCTGCCGTGTCCATTTCACCTGGTTTATTTTTATCCATAGTTAGTCCCCATTGGAGTGACTACAGACGATGACAATTTGTAGATGTTTGGAACAGAAGCCTGGTAGGACGGGCTCTGTGTTCGGGCTGTGCTGTCTCCGGACCCCCAGCACCTGGTTGGCAGGAGTGTCTGTCGGATAAGTGAGAGTGTGTGTGTGTGTGTGTGTGTGTGTGTGTCCACATGTGTACATGTGCAGTAACGTGGTTGATACGCCTTGCAGACAGCTTTGAATGCTTCCCTAAGATCAATTTTGGATGTGGCCTCGTGAGCATATTCATCATTTTATGCATTCTGCCATGTATTTCTACATTGCTTAATTGACTATAAAATGAGTTATTCTTGTGAAGTGGGACTTTTACTGGAAAACATTCAAACATACAGAAGAGCAAAAGGTAAAGCATTAGAGAAGCTATTAGAGATAGAGAAATCATCTCTTCCGCACGCCTCTCTTCACCCCTTGCCTGCCTCACTGGCGATCCGTCGAGAATCCATCCTTCTGATTTTCCTTGCACGTACAGCAATGCAGCCGTGTTACGTGGATTTGCTTTTTTTGTGGCTGCAACTTCTATAAAAATGGATCATACCAGAAAGTATTTCCTCCAGTGATCACAGCCGCTACCATCATACACAGCTACACCGGGTGGCATTTTTTTAAGCACTTGCAAATACTAGTTTAGGGTGAGGGTTGAGAGGAGTCGTTGCAGGTCGGCCTGGTGTCCACAGCTGCGGTGTGGTCCCGTCCGTGCCCTGCGTGCAGCTGATGACGTGGCTGAACGGTCTTTGTGTGCCTTCCAGGGTAATGCTGAGATCACACCATCCTTCATCTCCTTTCTGCTTCACCCTCTTCTTCCCCCGTGCCCTCTGTCTCTTTCTGATTCCTCGTGGTAGACGTTGCTCCTGGTGGTCAGGCGTCTGTCAAGACTGTGGTTATCTTCTTGGTGGCACTTTTACCCCGTGCTATTTTTACATGTCCTGTTTCGAATGCTTTCCCCCCGGAAGCTCTTCCCCAGTTCACTGTGACGCCACAGGACAGAGTTGTCATCGAGGGCCAGACAGTGGATTTCCAGTGTGAAGCCAAGGGCAACCCACCGCCCGTCATCGCCTGGACCAAGGGAGGTAAGAGCCAGCCCCGGGCCTTTACCTGCTCCCTCCACGGCCACACACAGGAAGCACACATTTCCACCGTGGCCAGCCAACCCCAGCATGCTCTGGGCAGGGCTGAGCTGGGACTGGGTTCCACACGACCAAGGCACTGGGGAGTGCAGAGCTGTCTGCACACCCCCCGCGGCTTCTTGTCCATGCCGTCCCTCGTGGGCATCGTGGCGGAAAACTCTCAGAAGCTCTGTCATTACTGAAGCGACTTGGGTGCCTGCCTTTGACTCCCTCACACCTGCCTTGTTTCAGACAGTCTCTAGGTCGAGCCTTTAAGCAGCGACTTGAAGGAATCTGTTTGCATGGAGGATAGAATTTTCTGGAAACAGTCATGGAATATATTAAAACAGACAAACAGCTATTGCTCTGGCTTTTCTTCCCAGAGCTCTACTGTCGCCTCCCTGTTCAGTGCCGTGAACTTTCATGACATTCTGAGCCTACCATCCTCACCCTGTTCCTTCAGTGAGAAAATCACTAGGCATGCTGTTACGTAAAGGCACAGCCTGGATGGGGGTTTGGGTGAGGGCAGGAGCTGAGGCTGCTGCAGCAGGAGCTACGCAGACCTCCAGGGATGCAGGCGGTTGCCCTGAGACCTCTGGCCACTCCAGCTTGCACCGAATGGCCAGTGCATTCCTTCAGCCCTCTGAGGGACCCACCCAGGGCTCCTGAAGTCTTGGGGGAGGAGACCTGTGCTTGCACCACACGCCTGGACTTCCTTTCCTCAGGCAGTTATAGGCGGGAACGAGAGAGGTTTTGCCCCCGAGAGGAATGTGCAGGGCCCTCACCTCACTGTTATCTCCGGCACTCAGTCCTCTCCCCGGTTCTCCCAGCTCACATCCGCCCCCCTCAGACTCCCGAGTCCCCAGGTCCTCCTGGCTCCCTGGGTAGCGCTTTTCTCTCTGTTCTCTGCCCCTTTCAACCCCTCTCTCTGAGTTACGGTGGTGCGGGGGCATTCAGGAGTCACGATGGTGTCTGCTGCGGAAGCAAATACTTGCTTATGGAGGGCCAGACCCAGGTGAAGACAAGCTTCTGTGCTGCTGTCAGTTTGAGAGAAGGGTTCTCGTACGGCCAAGTGCGCCGTGTAACGAATGGACCTGCCCTTGCAGGGAGCCAGCTCTCCGTGGACCGGCGGCATCTGGTCCTGTCATCGGGAACACTTAGGATCTCGGGCGTCGCCCTCCATGACCAGGGCCAGTATGAATGCCAGGCTGTCAACATCATTGGCTCCCAGAAGGTCGTGGCCCACCTGACCGTGCAGCCCAGAGGTAGGCGCCGGGAGGTTGTGGGCTTCATGGACTTGCTCAGATCAGTTATCAGGAAACAGATTCCCTAGCTGATGTTACTATTACTCTTGGTTATAAAGTGTCTGCTCTTCTCTCTGCGTTCTGTTCGCTGTCATTGTGCCTTAACTCCGAGGTATCTGGATAGTAGCTCATTCAGTCTCCATCCCTTTAGCTGGTGAAAACATTTGCTTATTTTCCAGTGGTGATTGTTTTGAACTTGGATAAGACTGACTTGTTAAAGTAAAACCTATTAGGTTTTTTTTCCTGTTGTTTAATTAAGATTATTTCGGCAGTTTCTAACTGCCCTTTCTGGGGTGGTTATTTAAGCAACGCAGTGGAATCAAGTTAGCTCCCAAGGCACAGGCCCCAGGTGATGTCATGAAGCCAAATCTGGTTCCTCTCCCGTCTGCCCACTCTTCCTTGGAACCAGCCTTCCTTGTTTTTTTTGGATGTCACTTTTGCCTGTTCTCTCCGAGACCTCATATCCCTCCTGATAGAGTCAGCCTGGCGCTGACTGTGGCCTCTGCAGGAGCGACGGCCACTGACCCAGCCCCGTGTTGCATGAGTCCTGTGCTGACCCCAGCATTAGCACGAGCAGCCCTGGAGCTGAGCAGTCCAGGTTGCCACAGACCCTAAGCCTGTCGTGGGGACTATGGAGAGTGGGGCAGAGAGGCCGTGCAGGGAGGACACGGGCTGGATTTCCTTGTGTCCGTTTTGGGGATGTCCCAAGATGGTACGGGCCTTCCCTCTGCCTGTCGTCAGTGAGCTGTTGGTGACTGACCCGCTGGATGGGCTCTGTTTCCTGGGTTTGAACCCTTTGCGTCCCTGACCTAGCAGGACTCTGGGGACCTGTGTAGAGAATGCGGGGTTTGGGATTCCTGGGCGGCCTCCCAGATGTCCGTAGTCGGCCATGCTCCGGCTCTTTCAGATGAGGAAGCTCACTATATTTGCTTCTCCCAGAGTTGGGCTGTCCTCAGAGCTCGTTGACTTCCATGGGCCCCAAGGCACAGCACCTGCCTGGGACTGCCCCCCAACCAGTGCAGGGTTGGGGGCTGGAGGACATGGTGCCAGCCCGTCCTGGGACCCTCCAGGCTCTCCTGCCCCACGCAGAGTCCACTGGGAGACAGAGAAAGGGCCCATTCTGGAACCAGTAGCAAGCTCCCAGCATCCCTGGGTGACCTGATGGAGGGCAGGGGATTTTGCTCTTCTGAAGCTTTTTGATGTAAATGACTTGTTTTCCTGGATTCTCTCCCTCTGCCTTCCAGTCACCCCAGTGTTTGCCAGCATTCCCAGTGACACAACGGTGGAGGTGGGTGCCAACGTGCAGCTCCCCTGCAGCTCCCAGGGCGAGCCCGAGCCAGCCATCACCTGGAACAAGGTAGGCGGGCAGGTGCCCACACCACCCACCACTGGAACAAGGTAGGCAGGCTGGCACCCACACCACCCACCACTGGAACGAGGTAGGCAGGTGGGTGCCCACACCACCCACCACCTGGAACAAGGTAGGCAGGCTGGTGCCCACACCACCCACCACTGGAACAAGGTAGGCAGGCTGGTGCCCACACCACCCACCACCTGGAACAAGGTAGGCAGGCAGGCACCCACACCACCCACCACTGGAACGAGGTAGGCAGGCGGGTGCCCACACCACCCACCACCTGGAACAAAGTAGGCAGGCTGGCACCCACACCACCCACCACTGGAACAAGGTAGGCAGGTTGTGCCCACACTACCCACCACTGGAGCAAGGTAGGTGGGCTGGCACACTTAACCACCCACCACTGGAGCAAGGTAGGCAGGCAGGTGCCCATGCCCCAGCCTCCCCTCTGCTGTAGGGTGTGAGGGGCCGGACAGCTGCTGCCTGCCCACTTCCTCTACAGACTTTCTATAGCAGAAAGAAAAACATTCAGATCACAAGCCTTGAGGTAAAAATACTCCAAGGGCATCCTTACTAATCAGAACTAAACAAGCTTGGAGCTTTCCGTTTTTTAATGTTTTTTGGTAATAAAAGCAAAGGAAAACCCTCATACAGAACTGAGGTCTCATCATCAATGAGGAAGGTTTCGTTGTTACTTCTTTCTTTTTTTGTTGTTGTTTTTATGAAGCTCAGTGGGAAAATGTGGGCAGCGTTCACACACCATGGCCCGTGTTTCTGTGAAATGCCTCCTGGGAGCACAGGGCCAGCCATGCTGGTCCCGTGGAAGGAGAGTGCTCAGCGGAGACTGCCCATCCTCCGCCCACACCCTGGCTCTGCCCTGCGCATCTCTGCCTCTCCTTCCTTGCCACACACACCCCAGGCGTCTGCTCTGGCTCCCGCCTAAGCTGTCACCTGTCCCTCTGTATCTGCCCCTCAATTGTCCTTTCCCTCTCAGCACCAACGCCTTTTCTTTCTGAGACATTCCTGGTCTGTTTGTAGGGCCCCCACCATGACAGGTGTCTAGGGAGTCACCGTCGGTGCCCTTCTCCTCATTGTGGAGAATCATCCTTGCATCAAACTATCAAGCTCTGTCCTCTCAAAAAATGAGATATGGGAAGAGTTTCTCTTGCCACATTGGCATTGGGAGAACTGGCCACACCTCCATCCCTTTCCAGGCCAGGATGGATCCTAGTGCAGCCTCAGAGATTTCTCCATCTGCAGATCCTAGCACGTGGCTCCCCAGCCCCGACTCTAGGTCAGACAACTTCGGCTTCTTATTTCTATTACTGTTTTCATTGTTTTGTTCCAGGATGGGGTTCAGGTGACAGAAAGTGGAAAGTTTCACATCAGCCCTGAAGGGTTCTTGACCATCAATGACGTTGGCCCCGCAGACGCAGGTCGCTATGAGTGCGTGGCCCGAAACACCATCGGGGCAGCCTCGGTGAGCATGGTGCTCAGTGTCAATGGTGAGTGCCACATGCTCACGTCTGCCACGTGGTACCCACGAAGAAAGCCCACAGGCCCCTAGTGCCATCCCAGGCCGATTGGCTTACGTTGTTTAGAATTATTCAGAAGACAAAGCATCCATGATTCCTAGGTGGGGACCCTATCCTGGTGCACGGCCAGGCTGCTCGCCCACCCTTCCCCTCCACTCAGTCACTTGCAGCCCATCCACGGGCAGAGCCTTGCCCTACTGCCCTTCCACTGGGAGAGCCTTGCCCTGCAGCCCATCCAATGGGAGAGCCTTGCCCTGAAGCCCATCCAATGGGAGAGCCTTGCCCTGAAGCCCATTCACCAGGCAGAGCCTTGCCCTGCAGCCCGTCCATGGGCAGAGCTTTGCTCTGGGATCATCCACACTTGTCCAGATCTGACCAGTGTCATTGACAGTTATAATTGGGCAAATGTGGTTGCTTTATGAGATTCTGCTTCCTTGGCTGTGCTTTCTCTCTCCTCGGGCTCTGGCCAGGCACACTCCGGAAATGTCTTTCAGCAGGAGCCTCTAGGGGCCAGTCAGTGGTCCTAGAGCCGTCCTGACTCTGACCGCACCTCCCATGTGCATCCTGGTCCCCTGCCGCTTCTGTCCCATCACCTGAAGCCCTGGGCATCTTGTTCGACTCCTTGCAGCAAAGGCCCTGGTTACTCTGGTCCATCTTTCTCAACTCGCAGACCCCATGATGTGTCCCTGATCCTTCTCCATATCTCCTGTGGCCACCAGGGTGACTCTCACACCCTTTAGCTTTGCATGGAGTCTTTACCGTGTGACCCAAGCCTGCACCTCATCAGTGGTGTGTTCCCCACTCCACCTCTGTCACCCTAGAGTTAACAACACTCTGAGAACACGCAAAGACCCCCTTTACGGAGTGAAGGACCCTCTGGCCACCTCCCCACTTCCCACAGGTGCCGGCCTGCCCTCTGGGCCTCCACTGTGCCTCTAATAGTGCCTTTTCCACCCTCATTGTGACTGATCCGCCTTCCCCATGGGACTTGCTAACAGACACGAAGAGTGACTCCAGTCAGTGCTGTGAACATGGGAGACATACATGTAAACCGTAATGGAATTCCTCCAAGACTTTTAAGAATTATTTGAGGAAAAGTCTTAAGTGACTTACTTTACCATTATATGTAGGCTGTGAAATGAGTGTAAGATTAAGTTGAAGAAACCTACAAACCAGTGGATTCTTTTCAATTGATATTTGTTTTTTGCTTGAAAAATGCTAACATGAATTAATTACATCCGAAATTTAATCTTCCACCCATAATTCCATCCCCCCAAATACCATCATTCATATATGATTGGATTTCTTTTCTTTTTATAAAAAGGAAGATATGTAAATTCTTTGGGATTATTTTCCTATGATCATTACTTATAGAAAAACAAAGTAAAATTAAACTACTAATAAGAATGAAATATTAGAATACAAAATTATATAAAATTGCTTGTCTCATTTATCCACCTATTGGTATAAAAATATTCCATCCCAAAAATGAGTAAATTTGGGCTCTGAGGTACACACGCAAAAGTCAGGCTTCTGCCTAGTGGAATTCTTTCAGCGTTTGAGTTGTCCATGTGTGCGTACCTTAAATATTTAGAATAGCCGATCAGCCCGCCTACTCCACGGGCCGTGATGTTAGCTGGTGGGAGAGGAAGTCAGGCTGGAGGTTCCATCAAGCTTGGTGTGAACACAGCATGTTGAAGAAGATGGTTAGCAGGCCCTCAGGTTGGCCGTTATCACCAACAGTCGCCGCCCTCAGCCATGCATGCAGCAGGTGCCTCTGTGGGCTGGACTCCGTCCTCAGTCTGAGCCCGGCGGACCAGGGCGGAGTGCGATCCTGGTGGAGAGAGGAGTTAGGAGCCGTGAGATGAACGGGCACGCTCAGACAGGGAGGGGTCCCTGAGGAGCAGCAGGACACGGCATGGCGGCGGCGGGGGGCGGTCAGTACACGCCTGAGTACTGAATTCTGAGCAGAAGGAGCCACGGGGAGATGAGGAGGTGGCAGGGAGCAACCTGGTCTGGGAGGGTAGAGGGGTGGGGTCCTGGGGTCAGAATGAGGCCAGCACCAAGGGGTGGGGAGCACAGAGTGTGGCCATCTCAGGGACCCTCGTGCCCACTGGGCTGCAGAGTTCCACTGTCCTTGTCCACATCCCGGGAAGCCAGGGGGAAGTTCCTTAGAGGATGTGTGAGCCGCTCTGCCTTCCTAAGACTCGGCTGTGGCTGTGCATGAAGGGTCCGGTGAGTTTGCAGGGGACAGCAGAGGATGCCAGGCTGGGTGGGAGAAGGAACGCCTGTGCCCATGCCCACCGCGGGGGTCTGTAGACCAGTCCCTGGACACGCGGCCAGTGGCAGATCTGAGGGGCCTGGTGATGCTTGGCTTGCACTGTGGGTGACCGCCGGGCTCTGCCAGTGTTACTACCTGAGACCCAGAGACAGTCGGGGAGATGCCAGCCTGGGGGAGGCGGAGACGCCAGAGTCCTGTTTAGCATGGAAAAGGGAGAAGCCGGGGGGCTGTGGCTGCAGGGAGAGGGCAGGGCGGTGGCCTGAAGTTGGGAATGTTAGGACAGCTGCGTGAAATGGACTCACAGGGAGGATGCGGAGGACCAGAACACGCGTGGGTCCTGGAACTCCAGCGTGAGGCCTGGCGGGCAAACACGCAGAGTGACGCATACGGACAGTAACAGAGGAGGATAGGACTGGCCTGACCCTAGTCTCCAGGTGGAAGGGGCAGAGAGACAGAGAGAGGGAGGGAGACAGAGAGGGAGAGAGGGACAGAGAGGGAGACCACCTACAGCTGAAATGGAGCTCTCGGGAGGATGAGACAAGGAGAAAGCAAATCCTACTGAGGAGGGACAGGTTCCTGCAGGAAGGAGGCAGGCTCCAGTTACGAGGGGGCAGGTTTCCCTGAGGAGGGAGCAGGTCATTGTCAGGAGGGAGGAGGTCCCAATCTGTCAAGTGGGAACAGGTCCAGACAGGAGAGGACAGGTTCCAGGAGGGAGAGGACAGGTCTCTGTCAGGAAGGGGAAGTCTCTGTCAGGAGGAGAGGTCTCTGTCAGGAGGGGGAGGTCTCTGTCAGGAAGGGGAGGTCTCTGTCAGGAGGGGAGGTCTCTGTCAGGAGGGGGAGGTCTCTGTCAGGAGAGGGCAGGTCTCAGTCAGGAGGGGGAGGTCTCTGTCAGGAGAGGGCAGGTCTCAGTCAGGAGGGGGACATCTCTGTCAGGTGGGGAGGTCTCTGTCAGGAGAGGGAGGTCTCTGTCAGGAGGGGAGGTCTCTGTCAGGAGGGGGAGGTCCCAGCAGCCAAGGGAAGGATGCTTTTTTGTAACGGTGTGTTGAGCTGTGTCTGTGTCTGTCAAAAGATTGCATATATTGAAGAAAAATGAAATCAACTTCAGGTTTATTGGGGTTCACGTCATTGATGAGATGATTAGAGCTGTTTTCATCACTAAAAATAAAAGTTGGTTGGAATTAGTTGGTATTTGGTAAATATCAACTGGGGACTCAACGTTAGTATTAAGCCGAAAAGAATGACAAGAGGAAGCAGAAAGAGAGCAGTAACGTTAGGGGTACATAAGCCCTGCGGTTGTGTGTATGTGTATTTCTGTGTTTGGTTTGATGTTTCAGTGTATGTTGTATGTTTATGTGGTATTTGGGGTGTGTGTATGTCTGTGTTGTGTCTTTTTATGGATGTGTTTATATACAGTGTGATGAGCATGTGTGGTGTGTATTTGTGTGTGTAGTGTGATGCATGTGTGATATTTGCGTGTCTGTATATGAAATGTTCTGTGTGTGTGGTGCATATTTCTGTGTGGTGTGTGCGTCATGTCCTATGTGTGGTGTGTGTCTGTGTTTAATGTGCTATCTAGGTGGGATGTGTGTGTGTATAATGTGATGCGTGTGTGGTATGTTATCTGTGTGGCATGCATGTAATGTGTTATGCGTGGCATGGTGTGTCTGTATATAATGTTCTGCATAGGTGGTGTATGTGTCTGTGTATATGTGATGTGTGTGTGGTGTGTGTATAATGCGATTTGTGTGTGTATATGCTGTGTGTGGTATGTATTTGTGGTGTGTATGTAATGTGTCATGTGTGGCGTGGTGGGACTATTAATCTGTGTAGGTGGTGTGTGTGTATAATGTGAGTGTGTGGTGTGTGTGTGGTATATATCTGTGTGTAATGTGTCACGTGTGGCGTGGTGTGTGTCTATTAATCTGTGTAGGAGGTGTGTCTGTGTATATAATATGAGTGTCTGTGTGGTGTGTGTAGTATATATCTGTGTGGCATGTGTGTAATGTGTTATGTGTCTGTATATAATGTTCTGCATAGGTGGTGTCTGTGTGTCTGTGTGTATAATGTGCTGTCTGTGTGTGATACATGTGTGGTATGTATTTGTGGTGTATATGTGATGTGTCATGTGTGGCGTGGTGTGTGTCTATTAATCTGTGTAGGAGGTGTGTCTGTGTATAATATGAGTGTCTGTGTGGTGTGTGTGTAGTATATATCTGTGTGGCATGTGTCTGTTATGTGTGTGTATATAATGTTCTGCATAGGTGATGTATGTGTGTCTGTGTGTATAATGTGCTGTTTGTGTGTGATACATGTGTGGTATGTATTTGTGGTGTGTATGTGATGTGTCATGTGTGGCGTGGTGTGTGTCTGTTAATCTGTGTAGGAGGTGTGTCTGTGTGTATAATGTGCTGTCTGTGTGGTGTGTGCCAGGTTGAGGAGGGAGTTGCCCAGGTGAGTTATTATTTTACCAAATAATACAAACTAATTCTCACAAGTCCACGGGTGACAAGATGGGATCCTGGAGGCAGCAGGTCCTTGAAGAGGGGAGCGGGTCGGGAACTGGAATCCAGGGAAGTCTTTGATGAGAGTCCACAGCTCCCACGTGCTGTCAGGCCTGGTGTAAGATCTTCCGTGCTTCACGTGGTAACTATTTCCCGTCTTCTTATTAGGGACAACATGATCTCAAAAGCTAAAGTCTGTAATTTTCATGCTGTCTGAAACAGCTTCCAGTAGAATTTGTGATAAAACAATTTGAGTTTGGGTTTGAAAATAGAAATAACATTTGGAGGAAATATGCCTGTGGCTCAAGGATGTGGTGTCTAGACGTCATTTCTGAGTGACTGTGTTGTCTTTTCCTGGTAATACGCGGTTTTGTGTCTTCCTAGTTCCTGACGTCAGTCGAAATGGAGACCCGTTTGTAGCGACCTCCATCGTGGAAGCCATCGCAACTGTTGACAGAGCTATAAACTCAACGCGAACACATCTGTTTGACAGGTATGGTGGGGCTGTAAACCCGCTGACCCTCAAACCACTGGGCTTCAGGGTGGAGGTGGGAGCGACTAAATGATGCATGCAGTTCTAGCATATGAATTTTCACTTGGTTATATGATGACAAAAATGTTTCATTAAAAATCATGAACAGCACGGGCATCTGAGATTTCTGGGGGTTGAGATAACGGAAGGACGAGTGCTTTTCAAATAGAACCTGGCTCTGATCCACAACCAAAACATTTTCTAAAAATGTTAACTCATTCCTTTGCCTTATGACTAAATGATTTGGCAAAACCAAAATATTTTAAAGTCATTAGTGTATCTGTTCATGTTGCTGATGCCAAACGGTTCTTCTGCATCCGATTTGAAATGACGCGATATCCGCGATTTTCTCTATTGACTGAATTAAGGATTTGTTTTAGTGTCTCCTGGTTTTTGTCTGTTTTGTTTCTTTGTTGCCTCCCACTTCGGATGAGGAAGGTATTGTGCTTCCTGTGTAGAAACTAGCTGTAGAAAAAAATATATATATATATAAATAAATAAATAAAAGATGGCATCTGTTACTGAGGATTATCTGGAACTTGATGGCCGGAAGGCGAGAGGAGACAAACCAGGTTCTTAGATTTAGAAAAATGTCAAAATAAAACAACTGGGCAATAACAGCTTCAGAAAATCCTGAGGCTGCTGTCATGAACTGGTAGCTGGCGGCTTTGGTCATCCCTGCTAAGACTTGGGTACATGGAGTTGCTAGTAGATTTCAATACATGCCCAGATTAGAATATTGATCCAGATTTTTACATTACTCGTCTCTTTTGTTTCTTCTGAGCTGCAAGCAAAGATCACTAGTGGTTTACAAAAATAGGCAGGGATAGTCTAAATTGCAGACAAAAACTCAAAAACAACTGATGAGACTAGAATCTAATAACAGGTGTGCCATAGTTCTTGAAACAATTTTTCTCTCTCCAGTCCTCATTTTAATTAAAAGTAAATCATAATAAGACTGATTTGTTTTCAAATTAAGCTCTAGTTTTATTATACTTGGCTTGATTATTTTTACAAAGTACAGCAAGAATAATTATTTTCCACATAGTCTCCTTTTAAAAAAAAAAAAGAAAGAAAGTAGCTGTAGAAATATTAACAGCGGTGATTACATTTTTGGATGCTGGTGAATTTTATCTTCGGTCATTGGTTTCGTTCTTCCTGTCTCCTCCCCAAACTCCGCTTAGCCGTCCCCGTTCTCCCAACGACCTGCTGGCCCTGTTCCGGTATCCGAGGGATCCTTACACGGTGGAACAGGCGCGGGCGGGAGAAATCTTTGAACGGACTTTGCAGCTTATCCAGGAGCACGTGCAGCACGGTCTGATGGTTGACCTCAACGGGACAAGTCAGTGCCAACCCTTTCCTTCCTCCTGCATGGCCTGAGTAGTGGGGTTGAACATGCCACAATTAAGGCGCATTCCCAGGGAAGAGTTCCAGCATTTTCTTTCCCACTGTGCTTATGAAATGTGAGATTATTTCCTTAAACTGTGAGTCCTCTTGAGCACCAGGGTCCCGTCGCCTTCACTCTGGTTGAGTAGGAATCTCTGGGGAATGTGAAGTCCCTTAGAATGTCGGTCAGGATGCAGCAGGTCCTCCTGCCCAGGGTGGGTTATGTCAGCCCAGTGCTCTGTAGCAAAGGAACCACAGCGAGGACTTGGCAGTGTGCTTGCTCCCTGAGTGACGTTGCGTCCTGGGAATGTGGTGCCGTGCGTGTCAGGAGGGCTGTTTCTGAAGAGCCTGGGTCTGTGAAACGCGATGAGATCACTCTAGGCTGCTGTGGAGATGCTGTTGGAGGAAGTGTGTCCCCCACTCACTCTGCTCTGGTCTTTGCCATTGCCCAGGAAATCACAGATGCCCAAATGCCTTTACATGTCATTATGGGCCTTACAGGAAGTTGTACTATTGATGAACCCACAGAGGACCCCGACTCTATTATGTAAAAACATCATTTTCAGCAGCAGCTGGTTACAGTTCTGTGCACAGACACACACACGCACACACACACGCACAGGCACACACACACACGAGAATGCAACAGCAGCTATCCCTGTGGGACGAAAGAACTGCTTTATAATTTTTCAGTTTTCCAAATTGTCTTCCATGAGCATATCTTTTACGATTAGGGCAAAAAATGTTCTTTAAGGACTGAATGAAAGAGACGTAGAGTTGAGGCCTGTCGGGTGATTTATCCTGGTCTTCAGAGTAGAACAGCTGGTCTGAGCCGGTCCCATCCGTCCTCTGAGGCTTTGGAGCCCTGTTGGTGCTGAAGCGCTGGCACCCGCCGGTGCAGAGGTGTGGGTTCCCCAGCTCCTGCTTCCCGGTCCTCTCCTGACCTCTCGTGGTTGGGGAGTAGGGTGGGCAGGAGGGGGAGGGGGAGAGGAAATGTTGGAGTTGGCGGCCTCTGGATGTTTCTGCTTTTCTTGATGGATGAAACTCCAGCCTCACCTCCCAGGCACATTCTTGGGGAGAAGCGTCAGAGCCCATTTTGTTATTTCAACAAGTATTTACCAGGCACTTTCTGCTTGTCAGTCGCAGGGTGAGACTAGGATGAGAGTCACTGGGCATGTGGGTCCCAGCCCCTTCGCAGTCCCTGGTGCTGGTCTCCTGGTAGAAAGGCCATGTTCTCTTCTCCAGAGAATGAGGAGAGGAGCTGCTAGGTCATTTCTGCTGCTTCCTCCCTTCCTTCCTGTAGTCTCAGGATTAGATCCTTAGACGTTGCTGTGGCAGCCCAGCCAGTGGTTCTGCTGCCACCACTGAAACAAAGCATCTGGAACCCACCCCTGGAAGCCAGGCTGTTTGATGTTGTTCCCTGTGAGGAATTGTATGTCCACTGTGTGTCATTACATGCTGATTATAGAGAGATTTAGACTCGGGGAAAGGCAGAAAGGAGAAAGTCAAATCACCCCAACGGTGGGAAATCACTTTCTACATTTGCTGTTTACCTAAGCAGGAGGCACTCATTGCTTCACTTGCTGTTCCACATGCCCGTCAGGCACGCCCTCTATGCCAGCCACTGTCCCGGGTCAGAGCCTACAGCCACAAACCGAAGAAGTAAAAACCTCAGCCATCAAAGATCAAACCTTCCTGAGAAACTCAAAGGGAAAACCAGAGAGAGGGCCCTGCACCTAAGAAGCCACAGCTAGTGGCCCAGAGAGAAGCAGCCAGCGGGAAGCGGGTGGGGTCCTGGGTGCTATTCTCCATGGGCAAAGGTGACACTGGAGCAGGGACCCAGCAAGGGTGAGGGGCCTCCCTGGAGCGTCTGAGGGAACTGCACATGCACAGGCTTGGAGGCGGGGCGACGCCTGGGCACAGTGGAACAGCAGGTGGTCAGTGTGGCTGGAAAGGGGGTGCAGGAGGGGCTGATGATGTCAAGGAGGTTTGTGCTCCACCAGAAGGGGCCTGGAGCGAACACAAGGCTATGTCATTGGCCCTGCATGAAATGGGCACTTAGGGTTTCCTACAGAGAAGTAACGTGGTTTGATGGATTTTTAAAGCATTGGGCTGGGTGACCACTCTGCATGGGGCGAGGGTAGATGTGGGCAAACCAGCCCTGGGAAACCCGGCCAGGGTTGGTGCTACCTGCTCTGGTGGCCAGGTCTGGTCTGCCTGTGAACTGGTGGCCATTTCTGAAAAAAGTGAATGTACTGGAGGGAGCCCGGAGACCAGCCCCCGCAGCCCCCGCAGCCCCCTCAGCCGGCCAGGCATTTGGGAGGAAGTGCTTTTCCTCCTGGCGCTCTGCTTTCTGGGCTCTGTGGTGGGGCTTCCTAAGAGTAGCTGTGAAGATAGGGCCAGACATCTCAGCTCACTGTTTCAGTTTCTGGGAAAAGTCAGCCAGAACGGAAGCAGGGTGTGTGTTCTGACGTACTCTCCCCAACCTGGAAAGCGCCTCACTTCCAGTCCTGTGCATTCGATGTGTATGCTGTGGACGCTGCTCCCCCACAGAAAAGGGGTTGCCTCTTGTCTCCTCTAGAGGTGTCCGTAGTGACACCCATGATCTTGACAAGCAGAAACTGGCCGGAGGAACTTTGGAAAAAGAGACAGTGACAGCTCAGAACTCTGTGAGTGTGCACACGTGGAAGTGCGAGTGTGGATCTGTAAGCATGTTTGCATGTGAATGTGTGCATGTGTGAGTACTGAACGTTTAAGCATGCATGTGTGTGCACGTGTGCGTGTGAGTGAGCACACGTGTGCATGTGTCTGCATTTGTGTGCAGGCGTGGGAGTGTGCATGCATGATTGGGAGAGAGAGAGAGAGAGTGTGTGTGTGTGTGTGTGTAGCTTCTCAGCAGGAAAGGCATGTGTCTGTAAAGGAGGAGTTCTGAGGAAGGTGAGGGTCTAGGATGGATGACTGTGGGGGAAGCACTGTGACGAACAGAGGTCTGAGTGTGTCTGACCCCGGACATCGAGTAGTTCTTGCTCAGAGCAGGTGTCTCGAACGCGAAGACTGGGAGCTGCACTGTACTTAGGAAGAGCTCTTTCATCTGTGGAGCAGTGGCCCAGTCTACCAAGTTTGGAATTTCTTCTGTAGCTAGTGGGCAAAGATGGAAGGTTTCTGAGCAAGAAGGTGACCTAGCTGGAGCCTGTGTGAGGCTCCTGGGAGGACGCGCTTGCTGTGGGGAGGAGGCCCTTCTGGAATTGAAGGCCAGTGCCATGGAAATCAGTCCCAGGACTCTGCCAGAATGGAGAGGAGGGTACAGGGGCCAGGAACATTTTGAGAGGAAGCATCAAAGGAAGTGACAGTATTTTGGACATTGGAGGAAGAGTGCATGAAGCCTCAGTGGACCGAGATGTGCAGTGACAGGTGTCAGGAAATCCCCTGCTCCATGGTGTGTGGGGGCTGATGGTGTGTAGTTGTGTGGAGGTGTGGTGTGGGGCTGATGGTGTGTAGTTGTGTGGAGGTGTGTGGGGGCTGATGGTATGTAGTTGTGTGGAGGTGTGTGTAGGCTGACGGTGTGTAGTCGTGTAGAGGTATGGTGTGGGGGCTGATGGTGTGTAGTCGTGTGGAGGTGTGGTGTGGGGGCTGATGGTGTGTAGTCCTGTGGAGGTGTGGTGTGTGTAGGCTGACAGTGTGTAGTCATGTGGAGGTGTGGTGTGGGGGCTGATGGTGTGTAGTCGTGTGGAGGTGTGGTGTGGGGCTGATGGTGTGTAGTCATGTGGAGGTGTGGCGTGGGGGCTGATGGTGTGTAGTCATGTGAAGGTGTGGTGTGGGGGCTGACGGTGTGTAGTTATGTGGAGGTGTGTGGGGGCTGATGGTGCACAGTGGTGTGGAGGTGTGGTGTGGGGGCTGATGGTGTGTAGTCGTGTGGAGGTGTGGTATGGGGGCTGACGGTGTGTAGTCGTGTGGAGGTGTGGTGTGGGGCTGACGGTGTGTAGTCCTGTGGAGGTGTGGTGTGGGGGCTGACGGTGTGTAGTCCTGTGGAGGTGTGGTGTGGGGGCTGATGGTGTGTAGTTATGTGGAGGTGTGGTGTGGGGACTGATGGTGCACAGTGGTGTGGAGGTGTGGTGTGGGGGCTGATGGTGTGTAGTCGTGTGGAGGTGTGGTATGGGGGCTGACGGTGTGTAGTCGTGTGGAGGTGTGGTGTGGGGCTGACGGTGTGTAGTCCTGTGGAGGTGTGGTGTGGGGGCTGACGGTGTGTAGTCCTGTGGAGGTGTGGTGTGGGGGCTGACGGTGTGTAGTCCTGTGGAGGTGTGGTGTGGGGCTGACGGTGTGTAGTCCTGTGGAGGTGTGGTGTGGGGGCTGATGGTGTGTAGTTATGTGGAGGTGTGGTGTGGGGGCTGATGGTGCGCAGTGGTGTGGAGGTGTGGTGTGGGAGCTGATGATGTGTAGTCGTGTGGAGGTGTGTGGGGGCTGATGGTATGCAGTGGTGTGGAGGTGTGGTGTGGGGGCTGATGGTGTGTAGTCGTGTGGAGGTGTGGTGTGGGGGCTGATGGTGCACAGTGGTGTGGAGGTGTGGTGTGGGGGCTGATGGTGCACAGTGGTGTGGAGGTGTGGTGTGGGGGCTGATGATGTGTAGTCGTGTGGAGGTGTGGTGTGTGTAGGCTGACAGTGTGTAGTCATGTGGAGGTGTGGTGTGGGGGCTGATGGTGCGCAGTGGTGTGGAGGTGTGGTGTGGGGGCTGATGATGTGTAGTGGTGTGGAGGTGTGGTGTGGGGGCTGATGGTGTGTAGTTGTGTGGAGGTGTGGTGTGGGGGCTGATGGTGCACAGTGGTGTGGAGGTGTGGTGTGGGGCTGATGGTGTGTAGTTGTGTGGAGGTGTGGTGTGGGGGCTGATGGTGCGCAGTGGTGTGGAGGTGTGGTGTGGGGCTGATGGTGTGTAGTTGTGTGGAGGTGTGGTGTGGGGGCTGATGGTGTGTAGTTGTGTGGAGGTGTGGTGTGGGGGCTGATGGTGCACAGTGGTGTGGAGGTGTGTGGGGCTGATGGTGTGTAGTTGTGTGGAGGTGTGGTGTGGGGGCTGATGGTGCGCAGTGGTGTGGAGGTGTGGTGTGGGGGCTGATGGTGTGTAGTTGTGTGGAGGTGTGGTGTGGGGGCTGATGGTGCGCTGTGGTCTGGAGGTGTGGTGTGGGGGCTGATGGTGTGTAGTCGTGTGGAGGTGTGTGGGGGCTGATGGTATGTAGTTGTGTGGAGGTGTGTGGGGGCTGATGGTGCGCTGTGGTCTGGAGGTGTGTGACTATCAGTTACACAGGACATTTAAAGTGAATTTGGAGCAGCGTCAGCCTGTGTTGGTGAATGTGGGTTGGCTCCAGCGGTCATACGGGAAGGCATGGCTGCTGGTTGAAAACATGAGACTGCTAAGTGGGGGTGGAGTTGGGCCAGGAAGAGGGGCTGTGGAGACAATACCTGTGTTTGGGCTGGAGGCGGGGAGGGGCAGTTTTAACAGGAGGAGAGCAGGTGTCCTGCAGGCAGGGCTCCGTGCATGGTGCACCATGGGTTTTATGAGCTGGGGACAGATAGCCCATGTCAGAGGCAGGGGTACCAGGGGGTACGGGGCTGTCACACATCCTCCAGGGCACTGAGTGCTGCCCTGTTTTCCTCCGCCCCCAGGTTACCACTACAATGACCTGGTGTCCCCGCAGTACCTGAACCTCATCGCGAACCTGTCGGGCTGCACAGCGCACCGGCGCGTCAACAACTGCTCGGACATGTGCTTCCACCAGAAGTACCGCACGCATGACGGCACCTGCAACAACCTGCAGCACCCCATGTGGGGCGCCTCGCTGACCGCCTTCGAGCGCCTGCTCAAGTCCGTGTACGAGAACGGCTTCAACACCCCGCGGGGCATCAACCCCCACCGCCTGTACCACGGACACGCGCTGCCCATGCCGCGCCTGGTGTCCACCACGCTGATCGGCACGGAGACCGTCACACCTGACGAGCAGTTCACGCACATGCTGATGCAGTGGGGCCAGTTCCTGGACCATGACCTCGACTCCACGGTGGTGGCCCTGAGCCAGGCGCGCTTCTCAGACGGGCAGCACTGCAGCTCCGCGTGCAGCAACGACCCACCCTGCTTCTCGGTCATGATCCCCCCCAACGACCCCCGGGCCAGGAGCGGGGCACGCTGCATGTTCTTTGTGCGCTCCAGCCCGGTGTGCGGCAGCGGAATGACCTCGCTGCTCATGAACTCCGTGTACCCCCGGGAGCAGATCAACCAGCTCACCTCCTACATCGACGCCTCCAACGTGTACGGCAGCACGGAGCACGAGGCCCGCAGCATCCGCGACCTGGCCAGCCACCGCGGCCTGCTGCGGCAGGGCATCGTGCAGCGGTCCGGGAAGCCGCTGCTGCCCTTCGCCGCGGGGCCGCCCACCGAGTGCATGCGGGACGAGAACGAGAGCCCCATCCCCTGCTTCCTGGCCGGGGACCACCGTGCCAATGAGCAGCTGGGCCTGACCAGCATGCACACGCTGTGGTTCCGTGAGCACAACCGCATCGCCGCAGAACTGCTGCAGCTGAACCCGCACTGGGACGGCGACACCATCTACTATGAGACCAGGAAGATCGTGGGCGCTGAGATCCAGCATATCACCTACCAGCACTGGCTCCCGAAGATCCTAGGGGAAGTGGGCATGAGGGCGCTGGGGGAGTACCAGGGATACGACCCGGGTGTCAATGCTGGCATCTTCAATGCCTTCGCCACTGCGGCCTTCAGGTTTGGCCACACGCTGATCAACCCGCTGCTTTACCGGCTAGACGAGAACTTCCAGCCGATTGCCCAAGGCCACATTCCCCTGCACAAAGCCTTCTTCTCCCCCTTCCGGATTGTGAATGAGGGCGGCATCGACCCTCTGCTCCGGGGGCTGTTCGGGGTGGCGGGGAAAATGCGGGTGCCCTCGCAGCTGCTGAACACGGAGCTCACGGAGCGGCTGTTCTCCATGGCCCACACGGTGGCCCTGGACCTGGCGGCCATCAACATCCAGCGTGGCCGGGACCACGGGATCCCGCCCTACCACGACTACAGGGTCTACTGCAACCTGTCTGCGGCACACACGTTTGAGGACCTGAAAAATGAGATAAAAAACCCTGAGATCCGGGAGAAACTGCAGAGGTGAGCTGAGGAGGCCGCGTGGGGGTGGCACCAGGAGGACCCAAACTGTGGATGTGTGTGTTGTCTCTGTGTGTGAGTCCTGTTCGTGTCTGGCAGAGGTTAGGTGGAGCAAGTCCGTGAAAGTCAGGATGAGAAGGCCTGCAGTCCCCGGTGGCTCGTGGCTGTGGGAAGCGGGCAGAGCCAGGGGTCAGTGGATGGTGGAAGGCCCTTCCGCCAGCCTATTTTCTATAAGACAAGCTTTGCTGAGCTGTGGCACATTTTCACCTTGGAGACGAGCTATACTTTTATGGCAGAGGGGCTGACTGCAGAGAGAAATAAACTGCACCAGAAAATTCCAGAACTGACACTGGCTGTTAGGGGCCTCAGGCTCCTGTTCTTGTACTGGGGCGGAGAGAGGCAGAGCTTGGTGTCTGCAGAACTGGGCCCTTGGGGCCACCACCTCTAAGGCTTGTCTTGTAGTGTCTCCCATACCATGTCGTCCAGACCTGGGCCTGTGGGGTCACCTGCCCATGACTGCCACAGCCTTGATCACCTGTGGGCGCAGCTCTTGTCCTGCCACGAAAGCAAAATGGGAGGCCATCACCCCTGAGACAAGGAAAGCTGGCCAGGTGGATTAGGGCACCTTGGGCCACACGGAGTGGCAAAAATGGCAAAGTTCCATAGGCAAAGCAGCAGCCATGGCACTACCCAGGCCTAGGTCTGGGGTAGGATCAGGGCTGCCTGGTCCATAGCCAGGCCCTTGCCCAGGACTCTGTGCCATGGTGGGGCTCTGACTCACATTCTGGACTCCCCTAAGTGTGGACATCCCATGACTCCCCTGTTTTTTAGATGTTCACGTGTCTTTTATTTGCTACCTTTTCTTTATGTTATTTCTACCAGTTTATTTGCTTTTTGTATTTTAAGGAAATATAAGTTATTACAGCCGGGCGCAGTGGCTCACGCCTGTAATCCCAACACTTTGGGAGGCCAAGGTGAGTGGATCATGAGGTTAGGAATTCAAGACCAGCCTGGCCAAGATGGTGAAACCCCATCTCTACTAAAAATTACAAAAATTAGCCAGGCACGGTGGCAGGCGCCTGTAATCCCAGCTACTTAGGAGGCTGAGGCAGGAGAATCGCTTGAACCCGGGCGGCAGAGGTTGCAGTGAGCCGAGATCACACCACTGTACTTCGGTCTGGGCAACAGAGTGACTCTGTCTCAAAAAAAAAAAAAAAAAATAGCTCTTCAGTGTTTCCCTTTGTGATTCTGTTATGATTCTTCACAGTCCTTGGTTTATGAATCAGATCCACAAATCACTGTGTATTAGGACATGTTGATTCCCATTCAAAAACATTGTTTTAAAAAGAAGAAAAATCTTTCTTTTTTTTTTGAGATGGAGTTTCGCTGTTGTTACCCAGGCTGGAATGCAATGGCGCGATCTCAGCTCACTGCAACCTCCGCCTCCTGGGTTCAGGCAATTCTCCTGCCTCAGCCTCCCGAGTAGCTGGGATTACAGGCACGCGCCACCATGCCCAGCTAATTTTTTGTATTTTTAGTAGAGACGGGGTTTCACCATATTGACCAGGATGGTCTCGATCTCTTGACCTCGTGATCCACCCGCCTCGGCCTCCCAAAGTGCTGGGATTATAGGCGTGAGCCACCGCACCCGGCCCAAAACTTTCTTAAGACCGTCTTCTTGTATTTTCTGGACTCTCCAGTTTGCTCCTAAGGTACTTAATGCTGAAGTTAGGACACGCCCTGTGTGTCTGGATCTGGCCTTCTAAACAAAAGTGATTTTTAACTTATGATTTATTACAAGGAATGAGTAAATGAACATGATGCCCCGTTAAGTTTACTGTGTTCTGACGTTCATCTAAATAATGCTCTTAGGTTACTGGCATTGGAAATGTGTGCACACTCCATTAACCCAGTGTAATTTTTGTCGTGGTTTGCTGAATTAGGATTGATGTGAACTGTCTGTGTTTTTTATGTGCTGAAACACCCTCCTTCGTTCTTGTCCAGACAGACACAGATGACTCTCCCAGCTGATTCTCTCTTTTGGCAAACTTATTTCAGAACAGTTCAAAAGCGCTAGATGAGCCCAGCACCGGGTGGACCGCAGACTTGTGACATGCTGGGCCCCTGGTAAACACGTTAAGGACGTTCCCCACACACTGAGCCACTCCTTTCTTTAGTTGTGTTTTTCTGTCTCAGCCCATTGCTAACTAAAGGGAAGTGAAACAGATTTGAGAAAAGTTACATGACGTCAGAGACCATGGGGCCGGGAGGACTTCACAGGGCAGAGGGTTGCCTGCAGCAGACCCTAGAGATTGCGTAGTTCTCGTCTGCTTTGTGGGCACTTAGGTAAACGTGTCTCACGGCCTCACGGCAAGCAGAGGGCATGGGGTTGGCCTAGGCTCACCTCTCCTGCCCATCCCCAGCTGTGGGATATCCTGGGACTGCAAGTCCTCTTCTTTGGAGGAAGCTCCTTGGATTTGGGTGGAGGCTTCAGACTGGTGAGTCTGAGGAATATATGTGCCTGTTCCAGCCCCTGTGATGGTGGGTCCCTCCCAGAGGTGGGGACGGAAAGAGAGCAGGGTGCCCGGAGCAGGAGCTGCCAGGAGCAAGAGCCGCCCAGAGCAGGAGGGAGTCCTCTGGGAAAAGGTGTGGATGCCTCTGGTGACCCCAGTGTGCTGTTCTCAGCCACAGACCAGATGCCGCCAGGGTCCTCCCGACCAAGTTTTACTCCCAGGGGACGTATGAGAGCTAGAAATTCAGCCTGAATGTCATAGAACTTAGAAGAAAAAGGGACAATTTGTCTGTCTTTGAAAGACTAAATGCTAGTTGACATGAAACGGTTTATTCTACTGCAAGACCAATGGCCGCTGAGGACGCAGCCCTGCCTGTTCTTAGCAGCAAACTCCATCCCGGGGCAGTTCCTGCTCCCTGATCTGAGCTTTGCAGACAAGGGCAGTCTGAATTACGGAATACAGGTATGTTAAAAATCCAGTTGAGCTTTGAATAGCAGTTGAAACAGGCATCGTCTGCTGCCTAGTCAAGTTCTAAGATGGGATTAGAATGAGTTGTCGAAAGTAGAAGTGGCGACATGTTGCTTATAAGCCTATTTCTAAGGAATTGGAAGAAGTTGCTGAAAATCTTTGTTCTGAAACATGTAAACCTAATTTTTTTGCCTGATCTTTGCTTAGCAAATATTTTCTTTATGGCAAATATATTTTCAATATGGAGTAGAATCAAATTTTATTCTTTAAAAATGCATGTATATACTTTTAGAAAAAAGCATATTAAAAATAAACTACATGCATTTAGGTATATATAGCTGATTCTTCACAGGTTTATTTCAAAAAGATTAGAAGGGTATACACTATGATGTTAAGTGTGGTTAACCCTGAATAGTAGGAAAAGGTGTGGCTTCAATTTTCTTATGTTTTCTTGGCTTTTCTAAATTTGTTCTAATGAGAGAGAGAGAGAGGTATGTGTGTGTGTGTGTGTCACATATATAACAGAAAGTAGGGAAAAACCTTTAAAGCATAGTGGAGAGATGCTTCACAGAAGAAGGATTTTTTTTGCTAAGTCAATTCTAAATAATCCAAGATAGTGACAGAAAGAAGGGACTGCTTTCGTGTTTGCGGTGTTTTTACCAGCGCAGCTCTGTTAGGTGAGTTTCAGTTTTCTCCTCGTTTTAGGTTGTACGGCTCAACACTCAACATCGACTTGTTCCCGGCACTCATGGTGGAGGACCTGGTGCCCGGCAGCCGGCTGGGCCCCACCCTGATGTGTCTGCTCAGCACACAGTTCAAGCGTCTGCGAGATGGGGACAGGTGAGCACATGCACCAGAAAGGGGAGGTCCCTCCCCAGCCTCCTTCTCAGGGACTCCAGAGCATAGGAGCTGCCCTGGTTGAGGATGAGGAAGCCACTGAGGCCCCAGTGTCTTTTGTGTGTCCTTGGGCTTAGGTGTCAGCCTCAGAACTCAGCCACACCAAGTTCAAAGAGGCTTCCCGCACCTTCATTTCTAGGAATATGTGTGTTCCTGTAAACCTAGTGAACAGTTTATACAGGGGACCACTGTGGGACTTCAGAGGAGTTTGGGCTTCGGGAAAGATCTCTGCTTTCTCTCTAGTCTGTGTTACTGTTTTATTTGAATGTAGTGGAAAGGCAGACCCTGCCTATTACTGTTCGGCAGACAGCCACCTGCCATGCTGGTTTTTTATTAAGTTGCCAGTTGTCTTTGTTGCTAGTCAGAAGACCTAGCGCTCTGTCGTGTTTACACCAGATTCTCTGCCTTTGCTTTTGTTGTTGAGTAGGAGATGTGAGCAGTGCGCGGGTCCATTTTTAAGTGACACCTGATGAAACCCAGTGGTGTCTGCATTGCTGTGAGCTGAGTAGGGGGAGATTTTTACTCAGCTCCGGGTGACCTGTGAGTCTCCTGCCCTTCTCCAATCCTGCTGTCATTCTGGGGACTACAGGTTGTGGTACGAGAACCCGGGCGTGTTCTCCCCGGCCCAGCTGACTCAGATCAAGCAGACATCGCTAGCCAGGGTTCTGTGCGACAACGCAGACAACATCACCCGGGTGCAGAGCGACGTGTTCCGGGTGGCAGAGTTCCCACACGGCTACGGCAGCTGCAGTGAGATTCCCAGGTTGGACCTGCGGGTGTGGCAGGACTGCTGTGAAGGTGCGTGTCGGGGGTGGACCTGCGGGTGTGGCGGGACTGCTGTGAAGGTTCCTGCCAGGGGTGGACCTGCGGGTGTGGCGGGACTGCTGTGAAGGGGGGTGCCGGGGGGTGGACCTGCAGGTGTGGTGGGACTGCTGTGAAGGGGGGTGCCAGGGGTGGACCTGCAGGTGTGGTGGGACTGCTGTGAAGGGGGGTGCCAGGGGTGGACCTGCAGGTGTGGTGGGACTGCTGTGAAGGGGCGTGTCGGGGGTGGACCTGCGGGTGTGGCGGGACTGCTGTGAAGGTGCGTGTCGGGGGTGGACCTGCGGGTGTGGCGGGACTGCTGTGAAGGTTCCTGCCAGGGGTGGACCTGCGGGTGTGGCGGGACTGCTGTGAAGGGGGGTGCCGGGGGGTGGACCTGCAGGTGTGGTGGGACTGCTGTGAAGGGGCGTGTCGGGGGTGGACCTGCGGGTGTGGCAGGACTGCTGTGAAGGGGCGTGCCGGGGGTGGACCTGCGGGTGTGGCGGGACTGCTGTGAAGGGGCGTGCTGGGGGTGGACCTGCGGGTGTGGCGGGACTGCTGTGAAGGTTCCTGCCAGGGGTGGACCTGCGGGTGTGGCGGGACTGCTGTGAAGGGGCGTGTCGAGGGTGGACCTGCGGGTGTGGCAGGACTGCTGTGAAGGGCCGTGCTGGGGGTGGACCTGCGGGTGTGGCGGGACTGCTGTGAAGGTTCCTGCAGGGGGTGGGACTGCTGTGAAGGGGCGTGTCGGGGGTGGACCTGCGGGTGTGGCAGGACTGCTGTGAAGGGGAGTGCCGGGGGTGGACCTGCGGGTGTGGCGGGACTGCTGTGAAGGTTCCTGCAGGGGGTGGGACTGCTGTGAAGGGGCGTGTCGGGGGTGGACCTGCGGGTGTGGCGGGACTGCTGTGAAGGGGCATGCTGGGGGTGGACCTGCGGGTGTGGTGGGACTGCTGTGAAGGTTCCTGCAGGGGGTGGGACTGCTGTGAAGGGGCGTGTCGGGGGTGGACCTGCGGGTGTGGCGGGACTGCTGTGAAGGGGCGTGCTGGGGGTGGACCTGCGGGTGTGGCGGGACTGCTGTGAAGGGGCGTGTCGGGGGTGGACCTGCGGGTGTGGCGGGACTGCTGTGAAGGTTCCTGCAGGGGGTGGACCTGCGGGTGTGGCGGGACTGCTGTGAAGGGGCGTGCCAGCGGCGCCATGCCTGTTCCTTTTTCATCCCTGATGTTGGTGATTGCTTGCCAGGTGCTTAGTTACCTGCAGATGTCATCCTAATCCTGAAAACTGAAAGTGAAATATTCAGCTTTAGATTTAAATCGTGCTGTATCCATGCTGAGATGGACTGCAGAGCCAAAAATGTAGACAAATTCTGAGGAATTGGCAGTGCTGTGGAAACATTCACGATAACTAAAACACTGTGTAAGAGAACCAGAAACGCAGACTTCAGCAAGCTGTGCCCCTGATTTTTCCTTCAAACCTAATGTATGTGCAGCTTCCAGTACTTGTGTGAGCCTGTATGTCTGTATGCACACATAAAAGACGAAAATCAACATCTGAAAGAAGCATCAGGTTTTTTTAAATATATCAGGTTTTCTTTAAAAATTATGCTGAATATTCTAAATATCTGTAACCTAAATAACTAAAGATGGGTGTTATGAAACATCTTGTGAAGGAGTGTAAAGTGCCCTGGAGGTAGGAGGTGGTCTCATGATCAGTGTGGGGGGCCCTGTACCCGAGGGATGCCCTGACACCAATCCCACAGCATCCCCGGCCCTCGTGTCCTGGTGTACCCGGTCCCTCTTCCCCGCAGAGGCATCAGTGGCCTGCTGCATGTGGCAATGGTGTCCTGGTGCACCCGGTCCCTCTTTCCTGCAGAGGCATCAGGCCCCTGCTGCATGCGGCAATGGTGTCTGGTGCACCCGGTCCCTCTTCCCCGCAGAGGCGTCAGGCCCCTGCTGCATGCGGCAATGGTGTCTGGTGCACCCCGTCCCTCTTCCCCGCAGAGGCATCAGTGGCCTGCTGCATGTGGCAATGGTGTCTGGTGCACCCGGTCCCTCTTCCCCGCAGAGGCGTCAGGCCCCTGCTGCATGCGGCAATGGTGTCTGGTGCACCCGGTCCCTCTTCCCCGCAGAGGCGTCAGGCCCCTGCTGCATGCGGCAATGGTGTCTGGTGCACCCGGTCCCTCTTCCTCGCAGAGGCGTCAGGCCCCTGCTGCATGCGGCAATGGTGTCTGGTGCACCCGGTCCCTCTTCCCCGCAGAGGCGTCAGTGGCCTGCTGCATGTGGCAATGGTGTCTGGTGCACCCGGTCCCTCTTCCCCGCAGAGGTGTCAGGCCCCTGCTGCATGCGGCAATGGTGTCTGGTGCAGCCGGTCCCTCTTCCCTGCAAAGGTGTCAGGCCCCTGCTGCATGCGGCAATGGTGTCTGGTGCACCCGGTCCCTCTTCCCCGCAGAGGCGTCAGTGGCCTGCTGCATGTGGCAATGGTGTCTGGTGCACCCGGTCCCTCTTCCCCGCAGAGGCGTCAGGCCCCTGCTGCATGCGGCAATGGTGTCTGGTGCACCCCGTCCCTCTTCCCCGCAGAGGCGTCAGGCCCCTGCTGCATGCGGCAATGGTGTCTGGTGCACCCCGTCCCTCTTCCCCGCAGAGGCGTCAGGCCCCTGCTGCATGCGGCAATGGTGTCTGGTGCACCCGGTCCCTCTTACCCGCAGAGGCGTCAGGCCCCTGCTGCATGCGGCAATGGTGTCTGGTGCACCCGGTCCCTCTTTCCCACAGAGGCGTCAGTGGCCTGCTGCATGCGGCAATGGTGTCTGGTGCACCTGGTCCCTCTTCCCCACAGAGGCGTCAGGCCCCTGCTGCATGCGGCAATGGTGTCTGGTGCACCCGGTCCCTCTTTCCCACAGAGGCGTCAGTGGCCTGCTGCATGCGGCAATGGTGTCTGGTGCACCCGGTCCCTCTTCCCCACAGAGGCGTCAGTGGCCTGCTGCATGCGGCAATGGTGTCTGGTGCACCCGGTCCCTCTTCCCTGCAAAGGTGTCAGGCCCCTGCTGCATGCGGCAATGGTGTCTGGTGCACCTGGTCCCTCTTCCCCACAGAGGTGTCAGGCCCCTGCTGCATGCGGCAATGGTGTCTGGTGCACCCCGTCCCTCTTCCCCACAGAGGCATCAGGCCCCTGCTGCATGCGGCAATGGTGTCTGGTGCACCCGGTCCCTCTTCCCTGCAAAGGTGTCAGGCCCCTGCTGCATGCGGCAATGGTGTCTGGTGCACCCCGTCCCTCTTCCCCGCAGAGGCGTCAGGCCCCTGCTGCATGCGGCAATGGTGTCTGGTGCACCCGGTCCCTCTTCCCCGCAGAGGCGTCAGGCCCCTGCTGCATGCGGCAATGGTGTCTGGTGCACCCGGTCCCTCTTCCCCGCAGAGGCGTCAGGCCCCTGCTGCATGCGGCAATGGTGTCTGGTGCACCCGGTCCCTCTTCCCCGCAGAGGCGTCAGGCCCCTGCTGCATGCGGCAATGGTGTCTGGTGCACCCGGTCCCTCTTCCCCGCAGAGGCGTCAGTGGCCTGCTGCATGTGGCAATGGTGTCTGGTGCACCCGGTCCCTCTTCCCTGCAGAGGTGTCAGGCCCCTGCTGCATGCGGCAATGGTGTCTGGTGCACCCGGTCCCTCTTCCCTGCAAAGGTGTCAGGCCCCTGCTGCATGCGGCAATGGTGTCTGGTGCACCTGGTCCCTCTTCCCCGCAGAGGCGTCAGGCCCCTGCTGCATGTGGCAATGGTGTCTGGTGCACCCGGTCCCTCTTCCCCACAGAGGCGTCAGGCCCCTGCTGCATGCGGCAATGGTGTCTGGTGCACCCGGTCCCTCTTCCCTGCAGAGGTGTCAGGCCCCTGCTGCATGCGGCAATGGTGTCTGGTGCACCCGGTCCCTCTTCCCTGCAAAGGTGTCAGGCCCCTGCTGCATGCGGCAATGGTGTCTGGTGCACCCGGTCCCTCTTCCCCACAGAGGCGTCAGGCCCCTGCTGCATGCGGCAATGGTGTCTGGTGCACCCCGTCCCTCTTCCCCGCAGAGGCATCAGGCCCCTGCTGCTTATGGTGCTGGTTCCTCTGGCTGAATCCCTGCTTCACATTCCTAACTCCCAGACTTGGTTAACCTCCATTTCCATTACTAATTTGAACATAATTTTGGCTTTATTCAAACTGTGGTCAGATCAAATACCCAGACTGGGGATGTTTAGAACCCAAGCTGTGCAGCACTCACTCTTGTGGTGAGAGAACTGGGCCCACCATGATGGGGTGACCTGGGGACCTGCAGTGAGCCTGGCGTGACTGGGAGGGGGAGGCAGGGCCAGACCCCAGCCTCGCCTGGCACTCTGTGGAGCTTGTGGTGTCTGTGGACGATTGGTAGTTTAAGAAGAGACACACAAGCCCAGACACTGTACACATATTCTCCTCCACCTCATTTCTCCTGAGGTAAGAGTTCTGGCCAAGATCTTATTTAATTTAGTATGCATTGAAATTTGCATTGATAATAAGGCTGTGTTTTAGCAGCTTCTACTAAGAAAGTGTGTGCCTGTGTGTCTGTGTGCAACTTTGGGGTGTGTGTGTGCGGGAGGGGTGTGCGCTTTTGAGGTGTGGTGGGGGAGGGGTGTGCCCCTGTGGGGTGTGGGGGGGGAGGGATGTGCCCCTGTGAGGTGTGTGGGGGGGGAGGGGTGTGCACCTGTGAGGTGTGTATAGGGGGAGGGGTTTGCCCCTGTGAACTGTGGGGAGGGAGGGGTGAGCACCTGTGAGGTATATGGGGGGAGGGGTGTGCCCCTGTGAGGTATGTGGAGGGGGAGGGTTGTGCGCCTGTGAGGTGTGTGTGGGGGGAAGGGTTGTGTGCCTGTGAGGTGTGGGGGGGAGGGGTGTACACCTGTGAGGTGTGGGGGGGGTGTGCGCCGGTGGGGGGTGTGTGGGGGGGCGGGTGTGATCTAATTCTGTGTCTGCCTTCCCCACCCACACACACATGCATGGAATTATATATACAGGAAAAGTCACATGAAAAGTTAAATTATGCTTGCTACATACCCAAGTTTCCAAATAATTTACATGCTTGTTATTAGATCTGTTGGAAACTTATATCAGTTTTTATTTTATTGTTTTGTTTTGGTTTTGTTTCTATTCTTTCTCACTGGTTTATCCAATTCAAAGTAGCTTTTCTACAAACATAGTAGAACATTCATTGACTATAGAAAACTGTTCCCTTGAAAATGATTAGGAAAAGCCAATGATACAAAAACTTGTTTTCTGATAACTGTACCAGGCTCCTGTTAGCTGCTTATTAAGAAGTACAGCCGGGTTTTCTGTAATTCTGCTGAGAAAATCCAGAGTCCTTTGAAAGGCTCCATCTTTAAAGCCAGTCTTTGTTCCCATCGTGGTACAAGCCTCTTCCTCCTCTCGGGGCACTGTGGGAGAGGCTCAGCTGCTTGAAGCAGTGGTTGACGCTGTTTCTCTGGACACTTTCCCTCTTAAAATAGCAGGCATGGCCTTCAGCTGACACAGCCTAGAGAATGCTTGATAAGCTTTACCTGTTTTCATTTTAGCCCAGAAGTCATCTCTAAATACAGCAGAAAAATACAAAAACAGAACAATGATTTCACAGAACTAAATGCCAATTGCTAATTCGACTTTTAAAAAAGACACATTCTGGGCTGAGCGCAGTGGCTCACGCCTATAATCCCAGCACTCTGGGAGGCTGAAGTGGGCAGATTACCTGAGGTCTGGAGTTCGAGACTAGCCTGGCCAACATGGTGAAACCCCGTCTCTACTAAAAATACAAAAACTAGCCTGGCATGGTGGCAGGTGCCTCGAATCCCAGCTACTTGGGAGGCTGAGGCTGGAGAATCGCTTGAACCCAGGAGGCAGAGGTTTCAGTGAGCTGAGATCACGCCATTGCACTCCAGCCTGGGCAACAAGAGTGAAACTCCATTTAAAAATAAATAAATAAAAAATAAAAAGAAACATTTGAATAGAATATCCTTGAGTCGCACGTCTCCATCATCCACGTCACCGATGCTCACACCAAGTGCTATGTGGGGTCTGCACTGGGTCCAGGATGCCAGCCTGTCTCTGGCCCAGCCAACCTGGGCAGCACAGAGCAGGTGCCAGCCAGGACGCTGAGGCTGAGCAGGTGTGGCCCAGCCGTGCCCTAGGGCATGAGGAAGAGACGGCCATCCTGGGGGTTGGAGGTCCCACCCAAGAGTTCTGGGGTCAGGGCTGGTGTGTGCTTCGGCAGGAACCCCACAGTGCCAGGGATGGTGTCCTGGCCCTGCTGCTTCCCTGTCGCCCTGTGATTCTGCTGGGGTGGGTCCTCTAGTGAGGCTCACTGTCCTCGGAATGTTGCTGGGGGAGCTGCAGTAGTCTGGGCAGATGCTGCTGATTTAGGATGTATTTGTGTGACCAGGAGCCGTTTTAAGAAACTCTGCCTTCTCTGCTCCTGAGACGCTGGGTGGGTGCAGTAAGGAAGGGCTCCAGCCGTCTGGGTTTACTCAGAAGCTACATAGTTAGGTGCAGAAGTGAACAACAGGTCGTTCTGTGTGATTGTTTATGGGCTCTGCTGTGGGGCAAAGGGGATGTTGAGGTCTCTGTCTTGAAGACACTCCCAGCCTCTTTCCAGCCAGTCAGGCAAATGTGAGACCAGAAGGAGCCGGCCGCCCTTCCGGGGAGACAGGAGGGCTAGCCTGGTGTCTGAGGTTTATATTGCTCATGCCTCCTCTCCTTGTAGAATTTCTACTCCAGTGGCCTTCTGAGACGTTAGCATTTTGAAAAGGTCCATACTTGCCATTCACTTTCGTTCTCTGCCACAGCTTTCTTGGGAGAGAATGGCACAAGACAGACTAAACACCCCGTCACTTTGTTAGATAGTGTGTCCACAGGGCCCAGAGACACAGCACTGAGGGACTCAACCGGGACTCGGGTGGACATAGCTCTGAGGGCTCCTCACTCACCTGGGACTCGCGTGGACACAGCTCTGAGGGCTCCTCAGGGACTCACCCGGGACTTGGGTGGACACAGCACTGAGGGACTCACCCGGGACTCGGGTGGACACAGCACTGAGGGACTCACCCAGGACTCAAATGGACACAGCACTTCCTTACTCCATGGAGGGTTGAGAAGCCACATCCAGGCAGGGAGGTGTCTCAGCTACACTCAGGGCCAGGCCCGCCTCTTGTCTGACAGTGGGGCTGGCAGTGTGATCCAGGTGCTGTAGTGTAATTTTAAGGCACCCCAGAGTGTAGATGGTCACCTGGCCGTGGGGGAGGGATGCCCAGACATGGCAGACTCTGATCTCCAAGGCCAAGTGCCTGAGGCTCCATCTGTGGGTAGAGAACTCAGCGAGGGTGTGGGTAGATGGCGTGGTGGGTAGCGTGGGCCTCCTAAGGGCAGCTGGCACCACGAGGTCACTAGGATTGAGGCACAGGTGGAGAGAGGCTCGGCCCTGCAGACCTGCAAAGAGTTAGCACCACGGACAGCTGCCAGGTTGCCTGACTTAATGGCACCGCCGTGGGCTCCATGGGCAGCCAGTAAAGATGGTTCATAGTTGGCAGGAGGTCAGAGCCAGCAGAGCTGTTGTTCTCCTTTGTGCTTCCATTTTAGACTGTAGGACCAGGGGCCAGTTCAATGCCTTTTCATACCATTTCCGAGGCAGACGGTCTCTTGAGTTCAGCTACCAGGAGGACAAGCCAATCAAGAAAACAAGATCACGGAGAATGTCCAGGTATGGTGGGCTCAGAGGAAACTGCATGCAGAGGGACCCTCGCACCACGGGCATCGGGCAGTAGGACCAGCCTCCTGCTGTGGGCCTGTGGCGAGGATGGGTCCTGGCAGGGATGCCCTGGGGTGCTGGGGGCCAGGCTGCAGGCTGCATCCTGCTGTGCTGCCCGCTCAGAGCCTCAGGGGAGGCGCAGACCTGGGAAACCTGGAAATGGGGCCCGGCGGGACCTACCAAGATATCATCTCCCTCCTCCTCCTTTCCCCTTGCGACAGTGTCGGGAGACGTGGGGAGCATCTCAGCAACAGCACCTTAGCCTTCAGCGCACGCTCAGATGCACCCGGGACAAGTGACTTCAGAGAGTTTGTTCTGGAAATGCAGAAGACCATCACAGACCTCAGAACACAGGTGAGTTGCTTGGGGCCACTGTCCCCACTCCAGGACTCCATGGTGGCATGGCCCTGCCCGGCCCTTCCAGGGATTGCTCTTTATTCCCAGGCAACTGTGCCATAGCAGCCCACATGGGACGGCCCTGGAGCCTGTGAGTGTCGTTTCCATATGCTGAGTCGGCTGGGCCATCTGCCACTGGTGTCCCTGGGTTTCCCAGCAGATGGGGGTTACTGGGCAGGGGCAATCTGTGTCACAGCCAAGGGACTGCCAGCCAGGAGGGAGCACAGGATTAGGACACTGAAGGAGAGTTCAAACATGAAGTCTGTTCTTAAGCCTCTTATTCGGGAATAACTGAATAATCTCTCCCAGGGCATGGCAAGGAGGCGTTTCCAGGTCAGGCCTCCCCACCTGATCTGGCCTCTCTGGGTGTGAGGAAAGCCCTGGCATCTGGAACAGCCACAGGGATTTTCAGATGGGGCTCTTCTCTTGGGCTCTGCAGAGATCCTGTAGAAATGAGTTCTGGCCTCTCCTTCCTGTCGCAGGAACTTATTTCTGCTTTCTCTAGTGCCTGTGGTGGGGTTATCTCTGGGACTTCGCCTAAGGGGATGGAGATTGACATCTATGGCTAAATGAAAGGAAGAGCACGCTCTCAGCAGGGGTGGATGGGATTCCCAGGGCACACAGGTCCTGGCTCTCTGCAGCACATGTAATCTGCAAGCACAGCTCCGATCATACTCACAGGACTCTCAGCCCTGAGATTTGGGAGAAACTTCTGTCATCTCCTAGTGTAGCCCCAAGGTAACTTCCAGCCACAGGGAGAGGTGGCCTGACTGCTTTTGTGCCTGCCCCTCATCCCCTGCAGCAGGTCCTGTGTCTGCAGCCTGGAGACCAGATGAGTCCCCAGCAGCTGTCAGAGTGAGCAGCATGTGGCAGGTCCTCCTGCGTCTGCAGCCTAGAGACCAGGTGTGAGTCCCCAGCAACTGTCACAGAGGACAGCGTGTGGCAGGTTTTCCTGTGTCTGCAGCCTAGAGACCAGGTGTGAGTCCCCAGCAACTGTCACAGTGGACAGCGTGTGGCAGGTTTTCCTGTGTCTGCAGCCTAGAGACCAGGTGTGAGTCCCCAGCAACTGTCACAGAGGACAGCGTGTGGCAGGTTTTCCTGTGTCTACAGCCTAGAAACCAGGTGCGAGTCCCCAGCAGCTGTCACAGTGGACAGCGTGTGGCAGGTCCTCCTGCGTCTGCAGCCTAGACGGCAGCTGTGAGTCCCCAGCAACTGTCACAGTGGACGGCGTGTGGCAGGTCCTCCTGCATCTGCAGCCTAGAGACCAGGTGTGAGTCCCCAGCAACTGTCACAGTGGACAGCGTGTGGCAGGTCCTCCTGCGTCTGCAGCCTAGACGGCAGCTGTGAGTCCCCAGCAACTGTCACAGTGGACAGCGTGTGGCAGGTCCTCCTGTGTCTGCAGCCTAGAGATGAGGTGTGAGTCCCCAGCAGCTGTCACAGTGGACAGCGTGTGGCAGGTCCTCCTGTGTCTGCAGCCTGGAGACCAGATGAGTCCCCAGCAGCTGTCAGAGTGAGCAGCATGTGGCAGGTCCTCCTGCGTCTGCAGCCTAGAGACCAGGTGTGAGTCCCCAGCAACTGTCACAGAGGACAGCGTGTGGCAGGTTTTCCTGTGTCTGCAGCCTAGAGACCAGGTGTGAGTCCCCAGCAACTGTCACAGTGGACAGCGTGTGGCAGGTCCTCCTGCGTCTGCAGCCTAGACGGCAGCTGTGAGTCCCCAGCAACTGTCACAGTGGACAGCGTGTGGCAGGTCCTCCTGTGTCTGCAGCCTAGACGTCAGCTGTGAGTCCCCAGCAGCTGTCACAGTGGACAGCGTGTGGCAGGTCCTCCTGTGTCTGCAGCCTAGAGACCAGGTGTGAGTCCCCAGCAGCTGTCACAGTGGACGGCGTGTGGCAGGTCCTCCTGTGTCTGCAGCCTAGAGACCAGGTGTGAGTCCCCAGCAGCTGTCACAGTGGACAGCGTGTGGCAGGTCCTCCTGCATCTGCAGCCTAGAGATGAGGTGTGAGTCCCCAGCAGCTGTCACAGTGGACAGCGTGTGGCAGGTCCTCCTGCGTCTGCAGCCTAGAGATGAGGTGTGAGTCCCCAGCAACTGTCACAGTGGACAGCGTGTGGCAGGTCCTCCTGTGTCTGCAGCCTAGACGTCAGCTGTGAGTCCCCAGCAACTGTCACAGTGGACAGCGTGTGGCAGGTCCTCCTGCGTCTGCAGCCTAGACGGCAGCTGTGAGTCCCCAGCAACTGTCACAGTGGACAGCGTGTGGCAGGTCCTCCTGCGTCTGCAGCCTAGAGATGAGGTATGAGTCCCCAGCAGCTGTCACAGTGGACAGCGTGTGGCAGGTCCTCCTGCGTCTGCAGCCTAGAGACCAGGTGTGAGTCCCCAGCAGCTGTCACAGTGGACAACATGCAGTATTCACTTGGCTCCAGCTGGCACTATGAGAGAAGCAGAGACAAACCCAGGCCGACCCTTGGCATCTATGCTGGGTCATGGGTGCCCTAGGGGTTCACAGCATTCACAAGGTCAGGCCTTACGCACAGGTGACCCTGGACAGCAGAGCAGAGGCAAAGGGGGACCAGCTGCCCCACCTGTGTCTGCAGATGCCAACGCATTTGTCTGCCCGCATTGTTGATTTTTTTTTTTTTTTAGAAAGGGGTTGCAGGCCAGGATAAGAGATCATTTGGAATGTGTTGATTTGTGACTTTTATTTTATTTTATTTTTTTGAGAGAAGGAAAGAAAAAAAAAAGGAGTGAAGGAGAGGAAGAAAGAGGAAGAAAAAGAGGGAGAGAGAATGGAAATGTTGTTTTATTCTAAAAAATGGGTATTAATAATGGCCAATCAATGTTTCATTTAAACCTATGAGTAGGTGTGATGTGGCATTGACAAGAATGTATATTTTGTGTATTTAAAGTGGAGAGCTCTATAAATATTTATTAAGTTTACTTGTTCCAGATCTGAGTTTGAGTCCTGGATATCCTTATTAATTTTCTGTCTCATGGAGTCTAAGTCTCTATGTATCTGGGTGTTAGGATCATTAGCTCTTATTGTGGCATTGATCCTTTTACCACTATATCTTTGTTGCTTTAAAATCTATTTTATCAGATGCGAAATTGCAACTCCTGCTTTTTATTTATTTATTTATTTATTTATTTTTGCTCTCCATTTGGTTGGTAAATCTTTCTCCATCCCTTTGTTTTGAGTCTTTGTGTATCCTTGCATGTGAAACAGGTCTGGATGTAGCATGCTGTTGGGTTTTGGCTGCATCTTTTGATTGGGGGATTTAGTCGATTTAAATTTAGGATTACTGCCATTTGATGTTGACTGGCTGTTTTATCCATTCATTGATGTAAATTCTTCTTTATGTTGATGCTCTTTACTTTTTGGTATGTTTTCAGAAAGGCTAACACTGGTTGTTCCTCTCTATGTGTAATGCTTCTTTCAGAAGCTCTTGTAAAGCAGGCCTGGTGGTAATAAAATCTCTGAGTACTTGCTTGTTCATAAAAGATTTTATTTTTCCTTCAGTTGTGAAGCTTAGTTTGGCTGGATATGAAATTCTGGGCTGAAAGTTCTGTTCTTTAAGGATGTTGAATATTGGCCCCCACTCTCTTCTGGCTTGTAGAGTTTCCACTGAGAGATCTGCTGTAAGTCTGATGGGCTTCCCTTTGTGGGTGACCTGACCTTTCTCTCTGGCTGCCCTTAGTATTTTCTCCTTCGTTTCAATCCTGGTGAATCTAACGATTATGTGCCTTGGGGTTGCTCTTCTTGAGGAATATCTTTGTGGTGGTCTCTGTATTACCTGGGGTTGAATATTGTGCTGCTTTGCTAGGTTAGGAAAATTTTCCTGAATAATATCCTGAAGAGTATTTTCCAGCTTGGATTCATTTCTCTCCGTCGCATTCAGGTACACCTATCAAACGTAAATTAGGTCTTTTCACATAGTCCCACATTTCTTGGATACTTTGCTCATTCCTTTTTATCCTTTTTTCTCTAATCTTGTCTTCTCGTTTTATTTCATTAAGTTGGACTTCAACCTCTGATATCCTTTCTTCTGCTTGAACAATTCGAGTGTTTAAACCTGTGCATACTTCTCAGAGTTCTCGTATTGTATTCTTCAGTTCCATTAATTTACTTATATTCCTCTCTAAGTTGTATATTCTCATTAGGATTTTTTCAAACCTTTTTTCAAAGTTCTTAAGTTTCTTTACATTGGGCTGCAACATGTTCTTTTAACTCACAGAAGTTTCTTATTATCCATCTTCTGAAGCCTGATTCTGTTAATGGGATGCCCTCGTTCTCCATCAAGCCTTGTTCCCTTCTTGATGAGGAACTGTGATCCTCTTTAGAGGGAGAGGCGTTCTAATTTTGAGTATTCTCAGCCTTTTTATGTTGGTTTCTTCCCATCATTGTAAATTTATCTACCTGTCATCTTTGTAATTACCAACTTTCAAATCAGGTCTCTAAGTGAACGTCCAAGTTGTTAATTCCCAGGGCTGAAATATGAGCAACCCACTGCACCGGCCAAAACAGCGGCGTTAAGACTGATGGTGCTTTTCTGCCCGGGAATCTCCAGTCTGGCTTCCTTCTTGAGTCTGTAATAGGCGACTCTGCCTTCCCGGAGCTCCAAACGTCGGACAGAAGGGGAACCAGTCCCATTTACTCTGCACCGAGAGCTGCCGCGCTGAGGTGCCGGCAAAACCGCTGCGCCGGCCACAAGAGTCGCACTGGCAACCCATGGGGCTCCTCCACTGGGAATCTTCTGCTCCGTGAGCGACAAAAATTTGTCTGAAAGTGTGGCATCCTCTTGTTCTCTGCGCTTTCACTGGGAGCTGCAATCCTGAGATGTTAGCGATCAGACATCTTGGATCGCTCTTCCCATGTTGTTGATTCTGTCCACGATGCTGTGACTTCCCTTCCACCCTCAGGATGAACGGGCAGCTCCCTGGGTGGCGGTGCTAGGTCTGAGAGATGAGGATGTCCCTTGTGATTTCACAGCTGGCAGGAGCACAGGGTGTGTGGCATCTGCAGTCATTTCCCTGCATCTCCGTGTGTGCAGAGGCATTCGTGTATCTTGGTGACCGCTGAGGTGCACAGAGGCTGGCTTTGTCACTGCTTGTCTCTGAGTTAAAGCAGGTTGGCCACAGACACAGAAGTGACACGCAGGTCACCTGGGGCCTCTGCTGACCATCCTGACTGCCACTCCCAAGTGCTCTCTGGCTCCTGTGCCACTGCTCCTAAGGCCTCCCTCTTTTTTTATGTTTTCAACTAGAAAGTTCCAAGCTTGGATAACCTAAATGCCAGTTTCTCATGAATGAGGCATGCAGGAAAGATGGCTTTCATTTAGGAGCCATATCTGAGGCATTTCCCAAAGTGAGTAACTGTTTGGCTAGTTAGGTCCTAGATGTCCAGCTGTCATTATGAAATGCAGAGGGGACGGCGAGGGGACATCCGCCTTTTCCAGCATGATGTGCACGTAGGTGAGACACTGCTTGTGCAAAGGCTGGGGATGACACACTGATGGCTGACAGGAGGTCAGAGAAGATGCTTCAATGGACATGAACAGGTGGGAGGCTGGCTTCAGTTACAGCCACCATGGATGGTCAAAGCAGACAGCCTGGCCTGTGGCTGGATGTGCTTTATGAAGTCTCAGCGGAAGAACTGGGATTCATGTGATGCATAATCTGTGTTCATTTCAGACATCACCGACGGTTTAGGTTCAGTTGCAAGGGACAGAGAACCCCGAGCCAGGATGTTTCTAATGAGGTGCACTTTACTCTTCTCTCCCTCGGGAGATTGCTGGACCCTCCGCAGTGCAGGGTCCCTGCTGTGACGCGGTGCTGTGCTGTGGGTGGCCTCTTCCCAAGGTCACCTCATGGCCCAGGCACTTCCGGCCACTGTCACCCTGCAAGATGAAGGAGAGGGTGTGAGGAAGGAGCCCTTCCAGGAGGCTCCGGCTCCCCCTGTGCATGACATGGCGGTTGGAAAGGTCACCTTTTTACGGGACACTGTACTTCAGAGAAAAGCCAGTGGCGGTGGTACTCAGAAAGTAAGGCAGACTCACCCTGGGGATTCTGAGCGGCCGCCGTTCGTTCTGGCGGAGGTGCAGGTGCAGGGCGTTCTTGGCATCTGATTGAATCTCGCTTCTTCAGTCCTCTCAGAACGTCGCCTTTGTGCCCAGGTTTGTTCTGGGTGGCACAGCGGCAGGAGCGTCTTCCACTGGGGCTTTTGGCCAGCTGTCTCCAGTCTGATAAGGATATTGGAGATTCTGTAAACGTTCTTCAGAAATATTCCCCTCGGATGTTGTTTACTTTTTTTTTTTTAACAAGTTGATTTCTTTTTTTTTGAGAGAAGGAAAGAAAAAAAAATAAGTAAAGGAGAGGAAGAAAGAGGAAGAGAAAGAGGGAGAGTAAATGGAAATATTGCTTTATTTTGAAAAAGATTGAGTATTAATAATGGCCAATCAATGTTTCATTTAAACTTATGGGTATGTGTGATGTGGTATTGACAAGAATGTATATTTTGTGTATTTGAAGTGGAGAGCTCTATGAATATTTATTAAGTTTACTTGTTCCGGATCTGAGTTCGAGTCCTTGATATCCTTATTAGTTTTCTGTCTCATTGAATCTAAGTCTCGTATCTGGGTGTTAGGATCGTTAGCTCTTGTTGTTGCATTGATCCTTTTACCACTATATCTTTGTTGCTTTAAAATCTATTTTCTCCGATACGAGAATTGCAACTCCTGCTTTTTATTTATTTATTATTTATTTTTGCTCTCCATTTGGTTGGTAAATCTTTCTCCATCCCTTTGTTTTGAGTCTTTGTGTATCCTTGCATGTGAAACAGGTCTGGATGTAACATGCCATTGGGTTTTGGCTGTGTCTTTTGATTGGGGGATTTAGTCTATTTAAATTTAGGGTTACTGCCATTTGATGTTGACTGGCTGTTTTATCCATTCGTTGGTGTAAATTCTTCTTTATGTTGGTGCTCTTTACTTTTCGGCGTATTTTTAGAAAGGCTAATCCTGGTTGTTTCTTTCTGTGTGTAATGCTTCTTTCAGAAGCTCTTGTAAAGCAGGCCTGGTGGTAATAAAATCTCTGAGTTCTTGCTTGTTCATAAAAGATTTTATTTTTCCTTCAGTTGTGAAGCTTAGTTTGGCTGGATATGAAATTCTGGGCTGAAGGTTCTGTTCTTTGAGAATGTTGAATATTGGCCCCCACTCTCTTCTGGCTTGCAGAGTTTCTGCCGAGAGATCTGCTGTAAGTCTGATAGGCTTGCCTTTGTGGGTAACATGACCTTTCTCTCTGGCTGCCCTTAGTATTTTCTCCTTCGTTTCCACCCTGGTGAATCTAATGATTATGTGCCTTGGGGTTGCTCTTCTTGAGGAATATCTTTGTGGTGTTCTCTGTATTTCCTGGGGTTGAATTTTGACCTGCTTTGCTAGTTTAGGAAAATTTTCCTGAATAATATCCTGAAGGGTATTTTCCAGCTTGGATTCATTCTCTCCGTCGCATTCAGGTACACCTATCAAACGTAAATTTGGTCTTTTCACATAGTCCCACATTTCTTGGAGACTTTGCTCATTCCTTTTTATCCTTTTTTCTCTAATCTTTTCTTCACGTTTTATTTCATTAAGTTGGACTTTGACCTCTGATATCCCTTCTTCTGCTTGAACAATTCGAGTGTTTAAACCTGTGCATACTTCTCGAAGTTCCTGTATTGTATTCTTTAGTTCCATTAATTCACTCATACTCCGCTCTAAGTTGTCTATTCTCAATAGGATTTCATCAAACCTTTTTTCAAAGTTCCTAGTTTCTTTACGTTGGGCTACAACATGAACTTTTAACTCACCGAAGTTTCTTATTATCCATTCCTTGAAGAGTGATTCTGTCATTGGGATGCGCTCATTCTCCATCAAGCCTTATTCCATTGTTGATGTGGAACTGTGATCATCTTTAGAGGGAGAGGCGTTCTGATTTTGAGTATTCTCAGCTTTTTTACTCTGGTTTCTTCCCATCATTGTAAACTTATCCTCCTGTCTCTTTGAAATTACCAACTTTCAGATTAGGTCTCTTGAGTGGACGTCCAGGTTGTTAGTTCCCAGGGCCAGAGCAGCGGCGTTAAAACTGACGGTGCTTTTCTGCCCAGGATTCTCCTGTCGGGCTTCCTTCTTGTGTCCGTAGTAGGTGACTCTGCCTTCCCGGGGCTCCAAACCTCGGTCAGAAGGGAAACCGGTCCTGTTTACTCTGCGCTGAGCGCTCTAGCGCCGAGGTGCCGTCTCAGCGGCTGCGCCGGGCTCTGGTGTCCTGCTGGGGACCCATGCGGGTCCTCCGAACCTGTTTACTTTGCTCCGAGAGCTGCGCGCCGAGGTGCCAGCGGAACCACTGCACCGGCCACGAGAGTCGTGCTGGCCACCCCTGTGTTTCCTCCACTGGGGGATCTCCTGCTCCGTGAGCGACCAGAATTTGTCTGAAAGTGTGGCGTCCTCTAGTTCTCCGCGCCTTCCCTGAGAGCTGCAATCCCGGGATGTTAGCGATCGGCCATCTTGGATCCGTCTCCAGATGTTGTTTACTTTAAGGCATTGTTTTCAGTGAAATAACGTCTTTTAATACAAGAGCTGAGCTGTTACTCTGAAGTGGCCAGAGAATGAGTGTCCTTTGCTCTGCCGCAGATAAAGAAGCTTGAATCACGGCTCAGTACCACAGAGTGCGTGGACGCCAGGGGCGAATCTCATGCCAACAACACCAAGTGGAACAAAGATGCATGCACCATTTGTGAATGCAAAGTGAGTATGGGGGATCTGTCTTCATTCACGCCCTAAGGTGTACCCAAGTCCAAGAGCCCCACATCGTCACTCAGGTGCGTGGTGTCCTGGATGTCAGGGCCAGGCCCCTCCCCGCCCGCCTGCCTGTGCTGGCCTCCATCCTCCTTCACTCCTATGGAAGCAGCAGGGAAGCCCAGCTCTCTGTGTGCAGAGGAAGTGCTAGGAGGCCCAGAACCTCGGCATGTCCACCCCACAGAGGGCAGGCAGCTCCTACTCTGTGCGGAGCGCCCTGGGCAGCTCGTGTGCACTGGCTTCACCTCCCCCGAGCTGTGGCAGCACTGTTCATGCCATAGAAAGCCATGAGTGGGGCAGATCCACTCCTCCCTGCAGAGTTGCTGGGTGAACACCCACCTTCCCACCACCGGCCCTATCCCATCTCCCATCAGGGCTCGGGTGTTACAGAGGTCACTGGGAGACGATCCCTCCCTGCAGAAGGGAGGCCAGTGGCAGGTGGAGGGTGCCCTGGTGCTGGCAGTGGACAGACGTCTGGCTACAACCAGGCTCTGGAGAAAGCTCAGGGCATAGTGTGAGGAGGCAGAACAGTGAGGACAGCAGGCTGGCCCCAGGCACCTCATTTGCCATGGCCACTAGGAGAGGGTGCATCAGTGTCCCTGGGCTGCTCAGATTTGGGGAAGACAGACTAGGGAGAGCAGAGCACTGTCCCTCCAGCCCTCTCTAGTCCCGTCCTGCTTCCTGACAATGCCCGTGCCCAGACAGTCTGAGGGGATCCAGGTGTGAGGAGGGAGGGTGTGCCCAGCCGGTGGTCCCAGCCCCTCAGGGTGAGAGGATGGTGGGCATGGACTGGAGGGCAGAACATGAGCCTCAGGGAGATTTATTATGGGGTTCCCATGAACTCGTACCTGTCTGCAACTATGAAATCCTCAGTGAACCACAGGACAAGCAGAGTAGGCAAGGCAGGGGCCTCGAGGAAAGGCCTGACTCTTTGCAGTGGCTGACACCCATCCTGGAGCTGATAGGTTGTGCTCACCTGACAGTCGTCCCAGAGCTGACAGGCTGTGCTCACATGACACCTGTGCCAGAGCTGACAGGCTGTGCTCACCTGACAGTCAACCTGGAGCTGACAGGCTGTGCTCTTTCTTCTCCAGGATGGGCAGGTCACCTGCTTCGTGGAAGCTTGCCCCCCTGCCACCTGTGCTGTCCCCATGAGCATCCCAGGGGCCTGCTGCCCAGTCTGCTTACAGAAGACAGCAGAAGAAAGGCCTTAGGCTCCCGGGAAGCTCCTCGGAGTTTGTCTGTGCCATTGTGAGATCAGGTGGCCAATGGCAGGAGCTGCAGGCTGCAGACCGGGAAACACCCAGAACTCACGACATTTCATGACAACGTCCAGCTGGTGCTGTTACAGAAGGCCGCGCGGGGGGCTTCCAAACAGACAGAGCATCCGCGGAGAAGGAGGTAGAGCAGGCGCCGGAGCGGAAGCGGGCAGGAGTCCTAGCTTCACGTTAGGTTTCTCAGGTTTCTATTTACTTCTCTTAAAATAGAAAATTGGTGCTACCATTAAATTGCACAGTTGAATCATTTAGGCGCCGAAATTGATTTGCCTCACCACACTGTTTCTTTCTAAATGCAGCAGGATACCTCTAAATCTCGGCCTTGCCTCGCTCAGATGCCAGGAGCTGGCAGACCTGTCACCACAGTGGGGGTGAGCCTCAGAGTTGCCGGGACCTCACCAAAATCGGGGTTCCATCACAAGCTGTGTTTAAAAAGAAAATTGGTGTTTGGCAAACGGAACAGAACCTTTAATGAGAGCGTTCACAGGGACACTGTCTGCGGGTACAGGGCAAGCCCCCGGCCTCTTCCCTAAACTCCTCCTTCCTCTGTAACATTTCACCGCGTGTCAGCATCGAATCCTAAGGCAAACATTCCCGCTGCTCCAAGCAGCCATATAGCCTGTGACTCTCTGTGTGTCAGCTCCTTCCACACTTGATGAGAACATTCATAAGCCTCATTTAGAGACAGGTTTGCTTTCAGCTGTAACTTGCAGACAGACTGCCTGGTTGTGAGCCGAATGTGAAGATCCTCCTTCGTCCCATTGTGTATCTATCTGATACCTGCTGGGTGGCTGACTGTACACATCGACAGTGTCGCTCCCAGCCGCCCGGGCTGCGCCCATGTCCTGAGCCTCCTTCCCAGCAGAGCACAGGGAACAAGAGTGGCCTCCAGGTGGTTCTTCCCATGGGAGGAGGGGCTCAAGTGTGGGAACTTTCTAACTTCAGGTTGTGTGAGTGCGTTAAAAAGAAAAAGAATCCCTATACCTCATTTGTATTTTTAAAATGCATGATGTTTTATGAAATTTTGCCCATTTTTTAGATATTAGATATGACAGAAAACCATTTCCACTATGCAAAAGTTCTTTTAGAAGTCGGTGAAAATCAACTCATACCTCATGGTCTCTCTCTTTTTAATTGACTAAAACCTTCCATTTTTCTCTTTGTACAAAGCGACTTGTGTTCTGAGCATCATTTTCCTGGACACACAGGTTCAGTGCAGCATGCTGACCTGAGCACCCACTGTGTGCCAGGCACCACGCTGGGCACAGCAGACACTGAGGGCCAGGCCAGCTGCCCTCAGCAAGGCCCAGTGGAGGTGGTGGAGGAGGAAGCCCCTGAGGTTGCCAGCAGTGTCAGTTCAGGGTGGCAGGTGTCCCGCACTGAGGCATGACGTTGAGACTGCCATGAGATGGAGGCAAGCTTCCTTCCGACAAGATGAGCGCATACAGTTCCTGGTGTGATGCGTGCATGACCCATTCGAGGTGCACGTCCTCCCAAGGAGACACCCAGACCCTTCCAGCACGAGGCTTCCAGGTTGCTGTGGCATGGGCAGCATTTCAGCCGTGAGGAAGGTCCTTGGATTCATGTGTTCTATGTGTAAAAATGGTTACCTTGACTTCTTATCCTCATGTTTGTAAATGACTGACAAAAATTTGGTGGCATTTTATGACACAGGGACTTCTTTTCAAAGAGCAAGTCAAATATAATAACCAGATTGTGGAAGAGATTTCTGTCAAACGGGAAATGTGTAAGTTCGTCTGAGAGCTGATGGATATGTAAGTTGCTCAGGTTCTCAGAAGACAGCAGACTTTGGGTTCTGGAGGGTGTTCTGTGCCTCTTACATGCCTTGGGGGCCACAGCACACATACACACATGCATCAGTGTGTGTTCTGGGCCAGTGACAAGGAATTGTGTTGTGTAAGCCAAAGGGGGAAGCTGACTGTGATCACCAAACAAAATCTGTAATTCAAACCAAAATGTCTGCAGAGTCACCAGTTCGATACTGTGTGACCAGAAGAGTGGGCAGTGCCTGGGTGAGCGTGTCCAGAGCCGCTGTGTGGGTGCCGCTGTCACGACAGTGGAGTGTACATATTTATTTACTTTTCTAACTGCTCCAACAGCCAAATGCCTTTTTTATGACCATTGTATTCAGTTCATTACCAAAGAAATGTTTGCACTTTGTAATGAGGCCTTTCGGTTCAAATAAATGGGTCACATTTTCAAATGGAGAATGACTTTATTTTTTACCTGAAACCGGCGCCTAAGGCTAAAACTTTTCCAGGTGAGATCAAAAGCCTGAGAAGAGAAGGAGGTAGGTCCAAGAAGAAGCCCCAGATCTGTCCTAGTCAGTCATCATTTTGTACAAAAAAATGTGAAAATTTTTTTAAAAAAAGAAGGTATTAGATAGAGTGGACTTCTTTTTCTAAAGTAGCTAGGATGCCTCCCTGACTGAATTTTGGCAGGTGGGCATGAGCTCTTGGGAAAAACCTCTGGCCATGAAGTGCCCTTTCCTCCTGGAATTTTTGTGCTTTGGACAAGGGCATTTATTTGTCAGAGAGAAATGTACAAGCAACTCACACACCAAGGTGTCTGTGATGGGCAGATGGTTTCTCAAATCAAGAGCTCAGATCAAGAGGCCACCGTGCACGGAAGACAGACACTCCCTCTCCAGAACCGAGCCATGTATGGCTCTGGGGCCAGGAGTCGGGGATCACATGTGACAACTGCTGAGCCCCTCAGGCTGTGGCTGGTGGGAGAGAGGATACTGCTCTAAAGGAAGCTGGAATGGATTCTAGGGCATCTTTTTTTTTTTGAGACAGTCTCACTCGGTCGCCCAGGCTGGAGGGCAATGGCACAATCTTGGCCCAAGTGCAACCTCCGCCTCCTGGGTTCAAGCGATTCTCCTGCCCCAGCCTCCCAAGCAGCTGGTACTGCAGGTGTGTGACACCACACCTGGCTAACGTTTTGTATTTTTAGTAGAGACGGGGTTTCCCCAGGTTGGCCAGGATGGTCTCGATCTCCTGACCTTGTGATCTGCCCACCTCTGCCTCCCAAAGTGCTGGGATTACAGGTGTGAGCCACCGTGCCCAGCCCCCAGGGCATCTTTATAGGGCCTAGAAAAAATACTACTCGCCTATATCAGGAGAAAAATGAAATATTAAGGAAAATTAAATATTATGATGTTAAAATTGCTAAATCATCCAAATTAGAACGAGAAATTGAGCTGCTTTCACGGAATGTTTATGAACATGGAATGAACACTCCTCAACCAACAAAAAGCAACTTCGGTGCTCTTCTGTCACCAGAGAATGAGAGTCATATGCCAGTTTTAATTTAATGGAAGTGCCTAATGCAAAACTAGCAAAAGTTAATCTTAGGTGTCTTGTTTTGATCATATGTAGAATGCACTGAAACGCTCCTACTGCTTTTTGTTATGAACACGTAATACCTGTTTCTAGTGTGCAAAATTATATGTCAAATGACATAAACACAGGCTTGCCTGGGAGGGACCACCACAGTAAGTGACTGTCTCAGTAAGCCAAGTCATACAGTTGTTTCAGTTTCCCGCTGCATAGAAAAGCTGTGTTCACATTATGCTGTGGTCTATTACGTGCACAAAAGCATTATGTCTAAAAAATGTACATACCTGACCGGGCGCGGTGGCTCACGCCTGTGATCCCAGCACTTTGGGAGGCCGAGGCAGGTGGATCACAAGGTCAAGAGATCGAGACCATCCTGGTCAACATGGTGAAACCCCGTCTCTACTAAAAATACAAAAAATCAGCTGGGCATGGTGGCGCGTGCCTGTAATCCCAGCTACTCAGGAGGCTGAGGCAGGAGAATTGCCTGAACCCAGGAGGCGGAGGTTGCGGTGAGCCGAGATTGCGCCATTGCACTCCAGCCTGGGTGACAACAGTGAAACTCCATCTCAAAAAATAATAATAATAAAAATAAAAAATGTACATACCTTAATTTAAAAATACTTCATTGCTAAAAACAGTGAATGATCATCTGACCTTCAGTGAGCTGTAATCTCTGCTGATGGAGGGTCTGTGATCTTGATGTTAATGGCTGCTGACTGATTGGTGGTTGTGGAAAGTGGGGGTGGCTGTGGCAGTTTCCGAAAGTAAGACAAAATGAAGCTTCCGCACTGGTTCAGTCTCACTTTCATGAAAGATTTCTTCATAGTGAGGGATGTGGTTTGATAGCATGTTTCCCTCAGAATTACGTATTTCAACATTGGGGTCAGTTCCCCTGCTACTGCTCTATCACCTAAGTTTGGGGAATATTCTAAAGCCTATGTTGTCATTTCAACAGTGTTGACAGCGTCTTCACCAGGAGTAGATTCCATCTCAGGAAACCACCTGCTTTGCTCATCCCTAAGAAGCAACTCCTCATCCATTCAAGTCTGATCCTGAGATTGCAGCAATTCAGTCCCATCTTGAGACTCCCCTCCTGACTCTTTTGCTATTTCCACCACATCTGAATTTACTGCCTCCACTGAAGTCTTGAACCCCTCGCAGTCTTCCATGAGGGCTGGAATCAACTTTTTTTTTTTTAACAGGCACACTGGTTAGTGACCACTTCCCACGGATCACAAATGTTTTTAATAGCATCTAGAGTGGTGAATTCTCTCCAAAGGTTTCAGTTTACCCCAATCCGTTAGAAGAATCGCTACCTATGGGAGCTAGAGCCTAACGAGATTATTTCTTACCTGAAAGTCAAAATGGTGCCTTGATCCGTGGGCTGCAGAATGGGTGTTGTGTCAGCAGGCATGAGAACAACGTTCATCTCCTGAAACATCCCCATCAGAGCTCTTGCCTGACCAGGAGCACCATCAATGAGCAATAATATTTTGAAGAGAATCGATTTTTCTGAGCAGTAGGTCTCAAGAGTAGGCTTAAAATATACAATGAATCATGCTGTAAACAGATGTGCTGTGGTCCAGGCTTTGTTCTTCCATTTGTAAAGCACGGGCAGAGTAGATTTAGCATAATTCTTAAAGGCCCAAGGATCTTCAGAAGTAAAGGAACATCAACTGCAACTTAACTGCACCAGCGCGTAACAAGAGAGTCACCCTGTCCTCTGAAGCTTTAAAGACAGGCATTGACTTCTCCTCTCCAGCTATGAAAGTCCTAGATGGCATCTTTTTCCTATAGAAGGCTGTTTGGTCCACGTGGAAAATCTGTTGTTGAGTGTAGCCATGTTCATCAATGATCTTAGCTGGATCTTCTGGATAACTTGCTGTAGCTTCAGGTCAGCACTTGTGACTTCTCCCTGCACTTTTATGCTGGGGAAACAACTTCTTTCCTTCAACCTCAGAACCAACCTCTGCCAGCTTCAGCATCTTTTTCTGCAGCTTCCTCACCTCTCAGCTTTCATAGAACTGAATGGAATTAAGGCCTTACTGTGTGCTAGGCTTTGGCTGAAGGGAATGTTGTTTCTGACTTACCTTGAATCCAGACCATTCAGACTTCCATGTCAGCCATAAGACTGTTTCACTTATTCTTTCATTCCCTTCAAGAACTTCTTGGCATTAACGACTTGATTGTTTGGCTGATTAAGAGGCCTGGCTTTTGACCGTTTTCAGCGTTTGACATGCCTTCCTCACTGAGCTTAATCATGTTTAGCTTCTGATTTCAAGTGACAGACATGCGACTCTTCCTTTCCCTTGAACAATTAGGGGTCGTTGTAGGATTATTAATTGGTTTAATTGCAATATTTTTGTGTCTCAAGGAATAGGGAGGTCTCAAGAGAGGGAGAGCAACCCATTCAGGGCCCAAAGCAATTAATAGTAACGTCAAAGATCACTGTTCACAGATCACCGTAACAAATATCACGAGAAAGTTTGAAATATTGCAAGATTTACCAAGATGTGCCAGAAACACGAAGTAAGCACATCACTGGAAAAAATGGTCCCAACAGATTTGCTCCACGCAGGGTTACCACAGACCTTTAATTTGTAAAAAAATAACAGTATCTATGGGCCGGGCACAGTGGCTCATGCCTATAATCCCAGCACTTTGGGAGGCCGAGGTGGATGGATCATCAGAGGTTAGGAGTCCGAGACCAGCCTGGCTAACATGGTGAAACTTTGTTTCTACTAAAATTACAAAAAAGTTGCCAGGCGTGGTGGTGGGCACCTGTAGTCTCAGCTACTCGGGAGGCTGAGCCAGGAGACTCACTTGAACCCAGGGAAGCTGAGGTTGCAGTGAGCCGAGATTGCATTATTGCACTCCAGCCTGGGTGACAAGAGTTAGACTCTGTCTTAAAAATAAAAAGAGAAACAAAACTCAGTATCTGTGAAGTGCAATATATCAAAACATGGAATGAGTTGTGCCTGTGGTTTTTGTGTGTTAATGTTCGCTGCATGTCTTCAGTGAACTTCCCAAATGTTTTCTGACAAACTTTCAGGAGGGCATCCGATTTGCACCCACTGAGCTTCCTGTGACAGTTTTTCTGGTGAACCCGATTTATCACCACCCACACCTCTAGTCATGACACTCTAGACTCTCGGAGGTGGGACAGATGAGTGAGCAAAGTGTGTTTGCAAGAGTCGTCTCTTCCTAAGCTATCACCTGCTTTAAGTTTATCCCCACCACGTGACCAGTTGGGAGCCTCAGCTTGAACGGATTTAAGGCTATCCTGTAATTACACATGAGGAACAATGGTCCCAGAGGGCAGGTCACATTGCCCCAGGCCACCCAACAAGTGAGAGCCTGTGCAACGTGGGCTGCTGCACACAGCTGTGAGCATCGTACAGCAGGGGCAGAGTGGAGTTAGCGTCATCCTGCTCCGATGCCCTGGCCAGCTCGTATCCACTGGGGTTTGCACACCGCTGTGAGGAAGCCACCCAGTCCTGGCCCCTTAGCTTAGTCCTGCTGATGGGCTGCCATTCCCAAGTGTCCTCAACATCCTAGCGACTTGACAAAGACTCTGAACAGTCGCCATAGTTACGGTTTTCAGGTCTAAAGCGTTAAGCCTTTGTGCTTAAAATCTTCACACTGTCCTTTCACTTGTGTTTTTGGTAACAAACATTCTCACGTCCCAGATATGGGGACATTGACCGGCAGTTAGCATGTTTGAATCTGGAAGATTCCTGAAACCCCAGTAATGACTGTTTTTTGTTTGTGGGATTTATTAAAAATAACTCTGGCTGGGCGTGGTGGCTCACGCCCGAAATCCCAGCACTTTGGGAGGCTGAGGTGAATGAATCACCCGAGGGTGAGGGTTGGAGACCAGCATGGCCAACATGGTGAAAAACCATCTGTACTAAAAATACAAAATTAGCTGGGCGTGGTGGTGCCCTCCTGTAATCCCAGCTACTTGGGAGGCTGGGGCAGAATCGATTAAACCTGGGAGGTAGAGGTTGCAGTGAGCCGAGATCGTGCCACTGAACTCCAGCCTGGATGCCAAGAGCAAAACTCCGTCTCAAACCACCACCACCACCTCGGTCTGTGCACACCATCACTGTGGCTGGGTTTTCTCTGTTCCAGCTGTGGGGACTCCAGCGGGTGGAAGCCACGGTTGAAATCCCGATTGTCCTTCCCATTATGTCGTGAGCATTTCCCTAACTTAACCAGGTGAGCCTTTTTCCGTGATAACTCTGGATGCCACCCTTGTGCTACAGTACAATACTGCCAAGAAAGCAGTCTTCAGGAACAGCTGTGCGGTCAGTTTGGTGTTGCCGGAAATAGAAGGGAACACCGTGTGCCCTTTGTCAGTCGCAGTGACTGTTCACATACGAGCAGTAAATTGTGTGGCGTTTCTATTACTGTGGTTTGGGAAAGAGAAGGAATAAGAATCTTTTGATTTTCATTATTATTTTTCTTTTCTGACCTTGAGCATAATCTTAAGTTACAGGGAAACCTTTATTTTCAGTGTGTTTTATTAAAGACACATCTCATTAATGGTTATTCACCCACAGTTGAGAGCCCTACATTAAGTAAGGTCACATGCTTTTAAAACTGTCTGCTTCCGGGGCCGGGCGCGGTGGCTCACGCCTGTAATCCCAGCACTTTGGGAGGCCGAGGCGGGTGGATCACAAGGTCAAGAGATCGAGACCATCCTGGTCAGCATGGTGAAACCCCGTCTCTACTAAAAATACAAAAAATTAGCTGGGCATGGTGGCGCGCGCCTCTAATCCCAGCTACTGAGGAGGCTGAGGCAGGAGAATTGCCTGAACCCAGGAGGCGGAGGTTGCGGTGAGCCAAGATCGTGCCATTGCACTCCAGCCTGGGTAACAAGAGTGAAACTCTGTCTCAGAAAAAAAAAAAAAAATCAACTGTCTGCTTCCCTCCCAGCATGCCAGCTGCTTCTCTTGTTTTGTCTTCAAGAAGGAAACTCAGGACGTAGGGTTGGAGCTCTGCTGAGTGACTAGTAAGCAGCTGTTTTTAGAGGAAGTTCCTGGAAAACATTCGTGTTTGTCTTCTTTAAAAATTACTGCACCAGAAATTAACTCAGAGAATGACTACCGGTCATCATTTCTTATGATTCAGAATGTGTAGGTAAAAGCAGGATGTTTGGTGCCGGGTTGTGTCCACATGCTCTGTGGAAACTTGGGCCCGAGCTTGCCGGGAAGGCTCTGGGCTGGGCTGGGTCCTGTGGCCCTGTCGCCTTAGCATCCAGCCTCCCGTGCCCTGTAGTTGAAGCAGGTGGGCCGCCACAGGTAAGGAAGTGGTCATCTTATTTGGCCGGGAGCTGCGGCAGCACAGATGCCTCAACAACAGAGCTCCCAGACAAATAAAACGCTGGCCCTTTTAAAGGCTCACAGCCTAAGAGGTGCACATGTGAGAGGGTGGAGGGTGTGGGGGATGTGATTTAGGTGGGGGGTCTAATCGTGATTAAGTGTCTCTACTAAAAATACAAAAATTAGCTGGGCACGGTGGTGCGCGCCTATAGTTCCAGCTACTCGGGAGGCTGAGGAAGGAGAATTGCTTGAACCCAGGAGGCGGAGGTTGCGGTGAGCCAAGATCCTGCCATTGCACTCCAGCCTGGGTAACAAGAGCGAAACTCCATCTCAAAAAAAAAAAAAACAGTACCTTCCTTGGAAAATTCCTCCATATCATATCCGTGATCTTAGATGGGATTGTGGTTAGCAGTAGGGGTTTAATCCTTTGCACCTGGCCGTGGCATTGCCAACAGGTCCCTCCTCTGACTGACTTTTAACTTCTCCTATTGGATGCAATGGAGAAGGCTAAGAGGGAAATGGCCTTAGAAGCTCAAGAGGAGGGGTCTCCTTCCTCACAGTCAGGAATTGCTGGAGCCAACACTCAACCCCCCTGCTTCTGACCCTGAGTCTGGTACCCTCTTCATTTTATCAAACATAGAGAAACAACATCTACATGAGATGAAAACTTTGATTTGTCCCATGCTAGCCCCGAAACATGGATTGATTGCACAGTCATTGGAAGCTCCCCCTCCTAAGACAAAATCATGTAATTTTAGGAACCTAAGTGCTTGAAATACAATGACTGTGATTCGTTAGCTCTGTGGTCTTTGTCAGCTCCAGCCACCTTTCCAGATCTTGTTCTTTCTTTCTTTGTAAACCAGAGATCATTACGCCGCCCCCCTTGCGAGTCTGCCTACAGATAACCTGAGACCTTCCTATCACGGTGCCCACTGAGGCAGAGGAGTTTCATTCTCCTTTTCTGGTCAGGTAGGCACAGCCTTGCCCCTAGAGCCCTGAGGCTCAGAGATCGTTCCCAGATCCCACAATTACTTTTAGAAAAACGCAGAGACTCACTCCTGTTTTCACACAGCGGGGAAAGGAGAAGATTCTGGACTTCTGCCCTACTTCCTACGCTGCCTGAAAGGAGAGGAGAAACAGCCCCTTCTGACCCAGAACATCTGGCAATTAGAGGCCGGTGGCTGCTAGCCCAAGCCTTGCAGATGCCAGGAATGTGGTCACAGAAGACAGTGCCCCTGGGCCCAGCAGGAGCCTTCCAGGCCCCGGGGGCAGCCCCCCCAGCACCCCTCCTTCCTGAGTGACTGAATCCCCCCAGGCCTTCCAAACACACTTTTCCTGCCTTTGTGTTCACTCCGCCTGTCTTCTCCTCCCCTCGTCCTTGTTATTTGAAATATCTCTGTATCTCCCCATCGCCCACTGCCCGGTCCATGGTGACTAATCTCCTGGGAAGGCGTCCAGTGTGAGCCTGGGTCAGGCATTACCACCCACCAGGAGTCTCTGCCCACTGCCCACAGTGCAGGTCTCCTCCCAGCTAGACGTAAACTCCTGGGGGACAAGCACAGCTCACCTGAGCCTAGCTCCACCATCCTTACCTTCACTCAAAAACTCAAAATTATATCTGCCCCATTGAACTTTTTGGTAGTGGCTCTGTGACTTTTTTTTTTGAGATGCAGTCTCCCTCTGTCTCCCTGTTTAGAATGCAGTGGCGCCATCCTGGCTCATTGCAACCTCCACCTCCCAAGTTTAAGCGATTTCCTGCCTCCACCTCTGGAGTAGCTGGGATTACAGGCACCCACCACTACGGTCGGCTGATTCTTGTACTTTTAGTAGAGACAGGGTTTCACCATTTGGACCAGGCTGGTTTCAAACTTGTGACCTCAAGTGATCCGCCTGCTTTAGCCTCCCAAAGTGCGGGGATTACAGGTATGAGCCCTGCGCCCAGCTCCATGACTTTTTAAAGTGAAAATATTCACTTGTAGCCTGAGAGCCACAGAGTCCTTTTTTTTTTTTTTTTTTTGCAAATAATGCACCGGAAGCCAAGAGATTTGGGTGAGCTCCATCACTGTCAATTGCTGTTTGAGCTCAGACAAGTTATATAACTCATTCAAGACTCGATTTTCAGCTATAAAATTGTCTACCTAATAAGAATTTTTTGGCCAGGTGTGGTGGCTCATGCCTGTAATCCCAGCAGTTTGGGAGGCCGAGGCTGGAGGATTGCCTGAGCTCAGGAGTGCAAGACCAGCCTGGGTAATAAGGTGAAACCCCATCTCTACCAAAAATACAAAAAAAAATTAGGCCAGGTGGCTTGTGCCTGCAGTCCCAGATACTCTGGAGCCTGAGTTGGGAGAATCACTTGAACCCACAAGGCAGAGGTTGTGACAGAGGAAGACTTCGTCTTAAAAAAAAAAAACAAAAACAGAATCTTTTATTTGAATAAGATAAATGTCATTTAAAAAAAAAAAAGGATACAGCCCCCCGAGCGGCTGGGGGGCGGGGGCATTGGGCAGAGCTACTGTATACTGCACCCAGATTCCTGCAGGCAGCCCCTTCCCTGCAAAGAAAAAGCAGGTCCCACCTTCTCAGGGGTCCCAGGACCACAGCTCTGTCATCTGTGAGGATATAACTGGGAAAACACTCTCCTGGATGCTTCAGAACTGTCTGTCTTGTGCACTCTGTGGATAAATGCCTCCCTGGTCTCGTGTGTGGAAGTAGCCAGCCCAGGGCATCGTCGTGCTGTCAGCATGAGTGGGCACTAGAGCAACCCCAGCTTGCTGGCGGAGACTATTCGCAGGTCCAAGTTAGCACTGATCTTTCTTCTTGCCAGCTCTTCCTTCACTTGTTCATTCGGCTCGCAGGAGCCCGGCTCTGTGCTCCTAGCTCTGACCAAGGCACACACATAAAATAGGCAGAGACTACATGCAGGTTAGATGTAGACTGGCTGTAGGCTGTGTACAGACCAATACAGGCTAAATATGGAACATAAACAGACGACACACGGACTGTAGACCAGATGGAGGTTCAGTGTAGACTATGTGCAGCCTGTGTAGCTCAGACACAGACGGGGTATAGACCACGTGCAGCCTGTGTAGCTCAGATGCAGACCGGGTGTAGACCACGTGCAGCCTGTGTAGCTCAGATGCAGACCAAGTGTAGACCCCGTGCAGCCTGTGTAGCTCAGATGCAGACCGGGTATAGACCACGTGCAGCCTGTGTAGCTCACAGACCGGGTGTAGACCACGTGCAGCCTGTGTAGCTCACAGACCGGGTGTGGACCACGTGCAGCCTGTGTAGCTCAGATGCAGACCGGGTATAGACCACGTGCAGCCTGTGTAGCTCACAGACCGGGTGTAGACCACGTGCAGCCTGTGTAGCTCACAGACCGGGTGTGGACCACGTGCAGCCTGTGTAGCTCAGACACAGACCGGGTGTAGACCACGTGCAGCCCATGTAGCTCAGACACAGACCGGGTGTAGACCCCGTGCAGCCTGTGTAGCTCAGACACAGACCGGGTGTAGACCACGTGCAGCCTGTGTAGCTCACAGACCGGGTGTAGACCACGTGCAGCCTGTGTAGCTCACAGACCGGGTGTGGACCACGTGCAGCCTGTGTAGCTCAGACACAGACCGGGTGTAGACCACGTGCAGCCCATGTAGCTCAGACACAGACCGGGTGTAGACCCCGTGCAGCCTGTGTAGCTCAGACACAGACCGGGTGTAGACCACGTGCAGCCTGTGTAGCTCACAGACCGGGTGTAGACCACGTGCAGCCTGTGTAGCTCAGACACAGACCGGGTGTAGACCACGTGCAGCCCGTGTAGCTCAGACACAGACCGGGTGTAGACCCCGTGCAGCCTGTGTAGCTCAGACACAGAGCGGGTGTGGACCACGTGCAGCCTGTGTAGCTCAGACACAGACCGGGTGTAGACCAGGTGCAGCCTGTGTAGCTCAGATGCAGACCGGGTGTAGACCACGTGCAGCCCGTGTAGCTCAGACACAGAGCGGGTGTGGACCACGTGCAGCCCGTGTAGCTCAGACACAGACCGGGTGTAGACCAGGTGCAGCCTGTGTAGCTCAGACACAGACCGGGTGTAGACCACGTGCAGCCTGTGTAGCTCAGACGCAGACCGGGTGTAGACCACGTGCAGCCTGTGTAGCTCAGACACAGACCGGGTGTGGACCACGTGCAGCCTGTGTAGCTCAGACACAGACCGGGTGTAGACCAGGTGCAGCCTGTGTAGCTCAGACACAGACCGGGTGTAGACCACGTGCAGCCTGTGTAGCTCAGATGCAGACCGGGTGTAGACCAGGTGCAGCCTGTGTAGCTCAGATGCAGACCGAGTGTAGACCAGGAGCAGCCTGTGTAGCTCAGATGCAGACCGAGTGTAGACCCCGTGCAGCCTGTGTAGCTCAGATGCAGACCGGGTGTAGACCACGTGCAGCCTGTGTAGCTCAGATGCAGACCGGGTGTAGACCACGTGCAGCCTGTGTAGCTCACAGACCGGGTGTGGACCACGTGCAGCCTGTGTAGCTCAGACGCAGACCGGGTGTAGACCACGTGCAGCCTGTGTAGCTCAGACGCAGACCGGGTGTAGACCAGGTGCAGCCTGTGTAGCTCAGATGCAGACCGGGTGTAGACCACGTGCAGCCTGTGTAGCTCACAGACCGGGTGTAGACCACGTGCAGCCTGTGTAGCTCACAGACCGGGTGTAGACCACGTGCAGCCTGTGTAGCTCAGACACAGAGCGGGTGTAGACCCCGTGCAGCCTGTGTAGCTCACAGACCGGGTGTAGACCACGTGCAGCCTGTGTAGCTCACAGACCGGGTATAGACCACGTGCAGCCTGTGTAGCTCAGACACAGACCGGGTATAGACCACGTGCAGCCTGTGTAGCTCAGATGCAGACCGGGTGTAGACCATGTGCAGCCTGTGTAGCTCACAGACTGGGTGTAGACCACGTGCAGCCTGTGTAGCTCACAGACCGGGTGTAGACCACGTGCAGCCTGTGTAGCTCAGACACAGACCGGGTGTAGACCACGTGCAGCCTGTGTAGCTCAGATGCAGACCGGGTATAGACCACGTGCAGCCTGTGTAGCTCACAGACCGGGTGTAGACCACATGCAGCCTGTGTAGCTCACAGACCGGGTGTAGACCACGTGCAGCCTGTGTAGCTCACAGACTGGGTGTAGACCACGTGCAGCCTGTGTAGCTCACAGACCGGGTGTAGACCACGTGCAGCCTGTGTAGCTCAGACACAGACCGGGTGATGGCTGGATGCTAATTAGATACATACAGATGAGACGTAGGCTGGATGTATTAATAGAGGGAATGGAGAGAAGATATTGACTAGATAAAGGCTGGATACAGGTGACTAGATAAGGCCTAGAGACTAGATGTAGAGTCCGTGCTGACGAGATTCATGAGACTAGACAGACAGAAGACACCTGAGATCCTGAATGGATAGTGACGGGTTAGAGAGGAGATACGCCCTCGATGTAGACTAGTCACAGATTAGACTAGACATAGAGTGGATATTGGCTACATACATGTAGACTAGATGTAGACTGCATATGGATGAGGTAAGGACAAGATGTAGACTGCCTATAGACTAGACAGCCTAGACGTGGACTAGACGGAGGCTGTGCTGGGTTCTGCTCCATTGAGGAGCCTGGAGAAAGAGAGAACGAATGAGTGAAGTGTCGGACTGTGTGATGAATGTGTCGGGGAGAGCACAGGACCACGCAGCAGGGGCTCCTTGCTCCGCTTGGACATGAAGAAAACCTCTTGGCAGTGAGAAGCCTGGAACAGGGCTGGGGCAGCCATTGGAGGGGAGGGGGACATCGTGTCCCAGGTGGAGGGCCTCAGGGCTCCAGGAGAGTCCACAACTGAGCAGGGTCCAATAGCCTCGAAGAACTCAAACATTTTTCCTGAGTGCCCTGGGGAAGCCCTGGCAGAGCTGAAGAGGGAGTGCTTCTGAGCGGACCGCACAACGGGCAACCTTTGTCAGTCAAGGCTGGGGACGGATCCCCGAGAGCTGCAGGGTAAGAGGGCACGTCCTTTCCACTCCCTGATGGGGAGGAAGGGCCAAGAGGGGCTCTGGAGTACTGTGAGCACAAAGGTGTCAGGTGAAATGCCAGCAGAAGACAGGAGAGAAGGGGGCTCCGCAGGCGTGCAGGAGCCCATGGTTGGCTGCAGGGGCGTCTGCTTCAAGGCCACCGGGTACAAACAGCCGCAGCTTCACTTGCCCAGACGTCGCTGTGATGAATCACCCTCCTCCAGACTCATTACCTCCGCTGGCTGGAAAACGCTCCCCATAAATACACAAACACACTATGGCTGCCATGTGGCTCCAGCTCCCAAAGCTGCACGTCAGGCGGCCTGCCTAGCTGCAAGCCATGACTTGGGGGCCTTCGCTTTGTCTGTTGGCCTTGCTTCTGTGGGCATTTGTGCATTTGGCATCATCCACACCCACCTAAGCCCTGGTTAGGGCATGCCTTGCTGGTACAACGGGGCTTCCGCCACCTCCCTCCCTGGCTGGTTCTGTCCTGAGACCCCAGAGCTGACCTGAGATGCCTGCAGTCGTGCCAGCATTAGATGGGTACTCTGAGAGAGACATCACAGTCAGAAGATTTTGATGGGGGAAAGGTAGGAGAACATTTGGATGTCTACACACTGTCAGCAAAAATGAGGCTTCAGGCTAAGGTCTTCTAAAATGCAAGATTCCCAAAGCGGCAGCCACGAAAGACGGACCCCTCCATCACCTTCTAGGCTGCTGAGAAGATCATCGCGTGTGAAACTGGCTCACAGCACTAATGGTTTTCTTGTTAGCAGGGACTCCGGGAAGCAGATGAGCAGACTTAACGGCCTGCTGTCTGCACACGGCGGCCCATGCTGCTGTCTGCGCACGGCGGCCCATGCTGCTGCCTGCCTGGGAACCTGCGTCCCCTGAGTCTTCCTGCGGACCTGGGTGGTGCACACGTGATCACCATCGTGCAAAGGAAGCTTTGGTTCTACAATGAAAGCCCCTTTAGTAAATGATGCTCCTCGAGGGTGGGGCAGTGTCTTGTTCACCTCTTTACCCCCAGATTTAGCACAATTACAGCCCCAAATGGCCGTGGACCTTTGAGCAAATGACGTGTCAGTGCTTCAGGGAGCTTCACTGATCGGAACAGAAATGGGTGACTGGAGGAAGGTGACCTGGACGTCTGTAACCCCAAGAGAGGGCCAGACAGCTGTTTCATCAGCCAGCAGCAGGCTTTGTCAGCTGTTTGTGCGACGATGTCCTGTCTTACTGCTGGGCCTTACCAGTGAGTTCCCTGCTGGAGCCGTGGCAGCTTGAGTTGAGGATATTTTACATCGATCACTGAACTGCACAGAAGCTGGAAGTTCACCAAGGGAGCAGCTGAGACCTGACCGACC